>NW_025064620.1:0-21702 GCF_018152265.1 Drosophila ficusphila | reverse complement strand
CTGGGATCTGGTCACTTTTCTGCAAACCCATTTTTTGCAAATTTTGACAGGTCGGGGGTCATAAAAAATTACAAAATATTGACCAAAAATTCGAAAATAAACCAATAATGCAGCTAGATAGATATTCGAATAACAAATTCAGAGAGGTATTCCACTTTTAAATCGGGTAAAAATTTCAAAAGTTATGGGCTAAGCAGTGCTGGGTTCTGGTCACTTTTCTGCAAACCCATTTTTTTGCAAATTTTGACTGGTCGGGGGTCATAAAAAATACAAAATATTGACCAAAAATTCGAAAATAAACCAATAATGCAGCTAGATAGATATTTTAATAACAAATTCAGAGAGGTATTCCACTTTTAAATCGGGTAAAAATTTCAAAAGATTGGGCTTAGCAGTGCTGGGATCTGGTCACTTTTCTGCAAACCCATTTTTTGCAAATTTTGACAGGTCGGGGGTCATAAAAAATTACAAAATATTGACCAAAAATTCGAAAATAAACCAATAATGCAGCTAGATAGATATTCGAATAACAAATTCAGAGAGGTATTCCACTTTTAAATCGGGTAAAAATTTCAAAAGTTATGGGCTAAGCAGTGCTGGGATCTGGTCACTTTTCTGCAAACCCATTTTTTGCAAATTTTGACAGGTCGGGGGTCATAAAAAATGACAAAACATTGACCAAAAATTCGAAAATAAACCAATGATGCAGCTAGATAGATATTTTAATAACAAATTCAGAGAGGTATTCCACTTTTAAATCGGGTAAAAATTTCAAAAGTTATGGGCTAAGCAGTGCTGGGATCTGGTCACTTTTCTGCAAACCCATTTTTTTGCAAATTTTGACAGGTCGGGGGTCATAAAAAATTACAAAATATTGACCAAAAATTCGAAAATAAACCAATAATGCAGCTAGATAGATATTCGAATAACAAATTCAGAGAGGTATTCCACTTTTAAATCGGGTAAAAATTTCAAAAGTTTGGGCTAAGCAGTGCTGGGATCTGGTCACTTTTCTGCAAACCCATTTTTTGCAAATTTTGACAGGTCGGGGGTCATAAAAAACTACAAAATATTGACCAAAAATTCGAAAATAAACCAATAATGCAGCTAGATAGATATTTTAATAACAAATTCAGAGAGGTATTCCACTTTTAAATCGGGTAAAAATTTCAAAAGTTATGGGCTAAGCAGTGCTGGGATCTGGTCACTTTTCTGCAAACCCATTTTTTTGCAAATTTTGACAGGTCGGGGGTCATAAAAAATTACAAAATATTGACCAAAAATTCGAAAATAAACCAATAATGCAGCTAGATAGATATTTTAACAACAAATTCAGAGAGGTATTCCACTTTTAAATCGGGTAAAAATTTCAAAAGTTTGGGCTAAGCAGTACTGGGATCTGGTCACTTTTCTGCAAACCCATTTTTTGCAAATTTTGACAGGTCGGGGGTCATAAAAAATGACGAAACATTGACCAAAAATTCGAAAATAAACCAATGATGCAGCTAGATAGATATTTTAATAACAAATTCAGAGAGGTATTCCACTTTTAAATCGGGTAAAAATTTCAAAAGTTATGGGCTAAGCAGTGCTGGGATCTGGTCACTTTTCTGCAAACCCATTTTTTTGCAAATTTTGACAGGTCGGGGGTCATAAAAAATTACAAAATATTGACCAAAAATTCGAAAATAAACCAATAATGCAGCTAGATAGATATTCGAATAACAAATTCAGAGGTATTCCACTTTTAAATCGGGTAAAAATTTCAAAAGTTTGGGCTAAGCAGTGCTGGGATCTGGTCACTTTTCTGCAAACCCATTTTTTGCAAATTTTGACAGGTCGGGGGTCATAAAAAATGACGAAACATTGACCAAAAATTCGAAAATAAACCAATGATGTAGCTAGATCGATATTTTAATAACAAATTCAGAGAGGCATTCCACTTTTAAATCGGGTAAAAATTTCAAAAGTTTGGGCTAAGCAGTGCTGGGATCTGGTCACTTTTCTGCAAACCCATTTTTTTGCAAATTTTGACAGGTCGGGGGTCATAAAAAATTACAAAATATTGACCAAAAATTCGAAAATAAACCAATAATGCAGCTAGATAGATATTTTAACAACAAATTCAGAGAGGTATTCCACTTTTAAATCGGGTAAAAATTTCAAAAGTTTGGGCTAAGCAGTGCTGGGATCTGGTCACTTTTCTGCAAACCCATTTTTTGCAAATTTTGACAGGTCGGGGGTCATAAAAAACTTCAAAATATTGACCAAAAATTCGAAAATAAACCAATAATGCAGCTAGATAGATATTCGAATAACAAATTCAGAGAGGTATTCCACTTTTAAATCGGGTAAAAATTTCAAAAGTTTGGGCTAAGCAGTGCTGGGATCTGGTCACTTTTCTGCAAACCCATTTTTTGCAAATTTTGACAGGTCGGGGGTCATAAAAAACTACAAAATATTGACCAAAAATTCGAAAATAAACCAAAAATGCAGCTAGATAGATATTTTAACAACAAATTTAGAGAGGTATTCCACTTTTAAATCGGGTAAAAATTTCAAAAGTTTGGGCTAAGCAGTGCTGGGATCTGGTCACTTTTCTGCAAACCCATTTTTTGCAAATTTTGACAGGTCGGGGGTCATAAAAAACTACAAAATATTGACCAAAAATTCGAAAATAAACCAATAATGCAGCTAGATAGATATTTTAACAACAAATTCAGAGAGGTATTCCACTTTTAAATCGGGTAAAAATTTCAAAAGTTTGGGCTAAGCAGTGCTGGGATCTGGTCACTTTTCTGCAAACCCATTTTTTGCAAATTTTGACAGGTCGGGGGTCATAAAAAATTACAAAATATTGACCAAAAATTCGAAAATAACCAATAATGCAGCTAAATAGATATTTTAATAACAAATTCAGAGAGGTATTCCACTTTTAAATCGGGTAAAAATTTCAAAAGTTTGGGCTAAGCAGTGCTGGGATCTGGTCACTTTTCTGCAAACCCATTTTTTGCAAATTTTGACAGGTCGGGGGTCATAAAAAATTACAAAATATTGACCAAAAATTCGAAAATAAACCAATAATGCAGCTAGATAGATATTCGAATAACAAATTCAGAGAGGTATTCCACTTTTAAATCGGGTAAAAATTTCAACAGTTATGGGCTAAGCAGTGCTGGGATCTGGTCACTTTTCTGCAAACCCATTTTTTGCAAATTTTGACAGGTCGGGGGTCATAAAAAATGACGAAACATTGACCAAAAATTCGAAAATAAACCAATGATGCAGCTAGATAGATATTTTAATAACAAATTCAGAGAGGTATTCCACTTTTAAATCGGGTAAAAATTTCAAAAGTTTGGGCTAAGCAGTGCTGGGATCTGGTCACTTTTCTGCAAACCCATTTTTTTGCAAATTTTGACTGGTCGGGGGTCATAAAAAATTACAAAATATTGACCAAAAATTCGAAAATAAACCAATAATGCAGCTAGATAGATATTTTAATAACAAATTCAGAGAGGTATTCCACTTTTAAATCGGGTAAAAATTTCAAAAGATTGGGCTTAGCAGTGCTGGGATCTGGTCACTTTTCTGCAAACCCATTTTTTTGCAAATTTTGACAGGTCGGGGGTCATAAAAAATTACAAAATATTGACCAAAAATTCGAAAATAAACCAATAATGCAGCTAGATAGATATTCGAATAACAAATTCAGAGGTATTCCACTTTTAAATCGGGTAAAAATTTCAAAAGTTTGGGCTAAGCAGTGCTGGGATCTGGTCACTTTTCTGCAAACCCATTTTTTGCAAATTTTGACAGGTCGGGGGTCATAAAAAATGGCGAAACATTGACCAAAAATTCGAAAATAAACCAATGATGTAGCTAGATAGATATTTTAATAACAAATTCAGAGAGGTATTCCACTTTTAAATCGGGTAAAAATTTCAAAAGTTTGGGCTAAGCAGTGCTGGGATCTGGTCACTTTTCTGCAAACCCATTTTTTGCAAATTTTGACAGGTCGGGGGTCATAAAAAACTACAAAATATTGACCAAAAATTCGAAAATAAACCAATAATGCAGCTAGATAGATATTCGAATAACAAATTCAGAGAGGTATTCCACTTTTAAATCGGGTAAAAATTTCAAAAGTTTGGGCTAAGCTGTGCTGGGATCTGGTCACTTTTCTGCAAACCCATTTTTTGCAAATTTTGACAGGTCGGGGGTCATAAAAAACTACAAAATATTGACCAAAAATTCGAAAATAAACCAATAATGCAGCTAGATAGATATTCGAATAACAAATTCAGAGAGGTATTCCACTTTTAAATCGGGTAAAAATTTCAAAAGTTTGGGCTAAGCAGTGCTGGGATCTGGTCACTTTTCTGCAAACCCATTTTTTGCAAATTTTGACAGGTCGGGGGTCATAAAAAACTACAAAATATTGACCAAAAATTCGAAAATAAACCAATAATGCAGCTAGATAGATATTCGAATAACAAATTCAGAGAGGTATTCCACTTTTAAATCGGGTAAAAAATTTCAAAAGTTTGGGCTAAGCTGTGCTGGGATCTGGTCACTTTTCTGCAAACCCATTTTTTGCAAATTTTGACAGGTCGGGGGTCATAAAAAACTACAAAATATTGACAAAAAATTCGAAAATAAACCAATAATGCAGCTAGATAGATATTCGAATAACAAATTCAGAGAGGTATTCCACTTTTAAATCGGGTAAAAATTTCAAAAGTTTGGGCTAAGCAGTGCTGGCATCTGGTCACTTTTCTGCAAACCCATTTTTTGCAAATTTTAACAAGTCGGGGGTCATAAAAAACTACAAAATATTGACCAAAAATTCGAAAATAAACCAATAATGCAGCTAGATAGATATTTTAATAACAAATTCAGAGAGGTATTCCACTTTTAAATCGGGTAAAAATTTCAAAAGTTATGGGCTAAGCAGTGCTGGGTTCTGGTCACTTTTCTGCAAACCCATTTTTTTGCAAATTTTGACTGGTCGGGGGTCATAAAAAATTACAAAATATTGACCAAAAATTCGAAAATAAACCAATAATGCAGCTAGATAGATATTTTAATAACAAATTCAGAGAGGTATTCCACTTTTAAATCGGGTAAAAATTTCAAAAGATTGGGCTTAGCAGTGCTGGGATCTGGTCACTTTTCTGCAAACCCATTTTTTTGCAAATTTTGACAGGTCGGGGGTCATAAAAAATTACAAAATATTGACCAAAAATTCGAAAATAAACCAATAATGCAGCTAGATAGATATTCGAATAACAAATTCAGAGAGGTATTCCACTTTTAAATCGGGTAAAAATTTCAAAAGTTATGGGCTAAGCAGTGCTGGGATCTGGTCACTTTTCTGCAAACCCATTTTTTGCAAATTTTGACAGGTCGGGGGTCATAAAAAATTACAAAATATTGACCAAAAATTCGAAAATAAACCAATAATGCAGCTAGATAGATATTCGAATAACAAATTCAGAGGTATTCCACTTTTAAATCGGGTAAAAATTTCAAAAGTTTGGGCTAAGCAGTGCTGGGATCTGGTCACTTTTCTGCAAACCCATTTTTTGCAAATTTTGACAGGTCGGGGGTCATAAAAAATGACGAAACATTGACCAAAAATTCGAAAATAAACCAATGATGTAGCTAGATCGATATTTTAATAACAAATTCAGAGAGGCATTCCACTTTTAAATCGGGTAAAAATTTCAAAAGTTTGGGCTAAGCAGTGCTGGGATCTGGTCACTTTTCTGCAAACCCATTTTTTTGCAAATTTTGACAGGTCGGGGGTCATAAAAAATTACAAAATATTGACCAAAAATTCGAAAAATAAACCAATAATGCAGCTAGATAGATATTTTAATAACAAATTCAGAGAGGTATTCCACTTTTAAATCGGGTAAAAATTTCAAAAGTTTGGGCTAAGCAGTGCTGGGATCTGGTCACTTTTCTGCAAACCCATTTTTTGCAAATTTTGACAGGTCGGGGGTCATAAAAAACTACAAAATATTGACCAAAAATTCGAAAATAAACCAATAATGCAGCTAGATAGATATTCGAATAACAAATTCAGAGAGGTATTCCACTTTTAAATCGGGTAAAAATTTCAAAAGTTTGGGCTAAGCAGTGCTGGGATCTGGTCACTTTTCTGCAAACCCATTTTTTGCAAATTTTGACAGGTCGGGGGTCATAAAAAACTACAAAATATTGACCAAAAATTCGAAAATAAACCAAAAATGCAGCTAGATAGATATTTTAACAACAAATTCAGAGAGGTATTCCACTTTTAAATCGGGTAAAAATTTCAAAAGTTTGGGCTAAGCAGTGCTGGGATCTGGTCACTTTTCTGCAAACCCATTTTTTGCAAATTTTGACAGGTCGGGGGACATAAAAAACTACAAAATATTGACCAAAAATTCGAAAATAAACCAATAATGCAGCTAGATAGATATTTTAATAACAAATTCAGAGAGGTATTCCACTTTTAAATCGGGTAAAAATTTCAAAAGTTTGGGCTAAGCAGTGCTGGGATCTGGTCACTTTTCTGCAAACCCATTTTTTGCAAATTTTGACAGGTCGGGGGTCATAAAAAACTACAAAATATTGACCAAAAATTCGAAAATAAACCAATAATGCAGCTAGATAGATATTTTAATAACAAATTCAGAGAGGTATTCCACTTTTAAATCGGGTAAAAATTTCAAAAGTTTGGGCTAAGCAGTGCTGGGATCTGGTCACTTTTCTGCAAACCCATTTTTTTGCAAATTTTGACAGGTCGGGGGTCATAAAAAACTACAAAATATTGACCAAAAATTCGAAAATAAACCAATAATGCAGCTAGATAGATATTTTAACAACAAATTCAGAGAGGTATTCCACTTTTAAATCGGGTAAAAATTTCAAAAGTTTGGGCTAAGCAGTGCTGGGATCTGGTCACTTTTCTGCAAACCCATTTTTTGCAAATTTTGACAGGTCGGGGGTCATAAAAAACTACAAAATATTGACCAAAAATTCGAAAATAAACCAATAATGCAGCTAGATAGATATTTTAATAACAAATTCAGAGAGGTATTCCACTTTTAAATCGGGTAAAAATTTCAAAAGTTTGGGCTAAGCAGTGCTGGGATCTGGTCACTTTTCTGCAAACCCATTTTTTGCAAATTTTGACAGGTCGGGGGTCATAAAAAATTACAAAATATTGACCAAAAATTCGAAAATAAACCAATAATGCAGCTAGATAGATATTTTAATAACAAATTCAGAGAGGTATTCCACTTTTAAATCGGGTAAAAATTTCAAAAGTTTGGGCTAAGCAGTGCTGGGATCTGGTCACTTTTCTGCAAACCCATTTTTTGCAAATTTTGACAGGTCGGGGGGCATAAAAAACTACAAAATATTGACCAAAAATTCGAAAATAAACCAATAATGCAGCTAGATAGATATTTTAATAACAAATTCAGAGAGGTATTCCACTTTTAAATCGGGTAAAAATTTCAAAAGTTTGGGCTAAGCAGTGCTGGGATCTGGTCACTTTTCTGCAAACCCATTTTTTGCAAATTTTGACAGGTCGGGGGTCATAAAAAACTACAAAATATTGACCAAAAATTCGAAAATAAACCAATAATGCAGCTAGATAGATATTTTAACAACAAATTCAGAGAGGTATTCCACTTTTAAATCGGGTAAAAATTTCAAAAGTTTGGGCTAAGCAGTGCTGGGATCTGGTCACTTTTCTGCAAACCCATTTTTTGCAAATTTTGACAGGTCGGGGGTCATAAAAAACTACAAAATATTGACCAAAAATTCGAAAATAAACCAATAATGCAGCTAGATAGATATTTTAACAACAAATTCAGAGAGGTATTCCACTTTTAAATCGGGTAAAAATTTCAAAAGTTTGGGCTAAGCAGTGCTGGGATCTGGTCACTTTTCTGCAAACCCATTTTTTGCAAATTTTGACAGGTCGGGGGTCATAAAAAATTACAAAATATTGACCAAAAATTCGAAAATAAACCAATAATGCAGCTAGATAGATATTTTAATAACAAATTCAGAGAGGTATTCCACTTTTAAATCGGGTAAAAATTTCAAAAGTTTGGGCTAAGCAGTGCTGGGATCTGGTCACTTTTCTGCAAACCCATTTTTTGCAAATTTTGACAGGTCGGGGGTCATAAAAAAATGACAAAATATTGACCAAAAATTCGAAAATAAACCAATAATGCAGCTAGATAGATATTTTAATAACAAATTCAGAGAGGTATTCCACTTTTAAATCGGGTAAAAATTTCAAAAGTTTGGGCTAAGCAGTGCTGGGATCTGGTCACTTTTCTGCAAACCCATTTTTTGCAAATTTTGACAGGTCGGGGGTCATAAAAAATTACAAAATATTGACCAAAAATTCGAAAATAAACCAATAATGCAGCTAGATAGATATTTTAACAACAAATTCAGAGAGGTATTCCACTTTTAAATCGGGTAAAAATTTCAAAAGTTTGGGCTAAGCAGTGCTGGGATCTGGTCACTTTTCTGCAAACCCATTTTTTGCAAATTTTGACAGGTCGGGGGTCATAAAAAATTACAAAATATTGACCAAAAATTCGAAAATAAACCAATAATGCAGCTAGATAGATATTTTAATAACAAATTCAGAGAGGTATTCCACTTTTAAATCGGGTAAAAATTTCAAAAGTTTGGGCTAAGCAGTGCTGGGATCTGGTCACTTTTCTGCAAACCCATTTTTTGCAAATTTTGACAGGTCGGGGGTCATAAAAAATTACAAAATATTGACCAAAAATTCGAAAATAAACCAATAATGCAGCTAGATAGATATTTTAATAACAAATTCAGAGAGGTATTCCACTTTTAAATCGGGTAAAAATTTCAAAAGTTTGGGCTAAGCAGTGCTGGGATCTGGTCACTTTTCTGCAAACCCATTTTTTGCAAATTTTGACAGGTCGGGGGTCATAAAAAATTACAAAATATTGACCAAAAATTCGAAAATAAACCAATAATGCAGCTAGATAGATATTCGAATAACAAATTCAGAGAGGTATTCCACTTTTAAATCGGGTAAAAATTTCAAAAGTTTGGGCTAAGCAGTGCTGGGATCTGGTCACTTTTCTGCAAACCCATTTTTTGCAAATTTTGACAGGTCGGGGGTCATAAAAAATTACAAAATATTGACCAAAAATTCGAAAATAAACCAATAATGCAGCTAGATAGATATTTTAATAACAAATTCAGAGAGGTATTCCACTTTTAAATCGGGTAAAAATTTCAAAAGTTATGGGCTAAGCAGTGCTGGGTTCTGGTCACTTTTCTGCAAACCCATTTTTTGCAAATTTTGACAGGTCGGGGGTCATAAAAAATTACAAAATATTGACCAAAAATTCGAAAATAAACCAATAATGCAGCTAGATAGATATTCGAATAACAAATTCAGAGAGGTATTCCACTTTTAAATCGGGTAAAAATTTCAAAAGTTATGGGCTAAGCAGTGCTGGGTTCTGGTCACTTTTCTGCAAACCCATTTTTTGCAAATTTTGACAGGTCGGGGGTCATAAAAAATTACAAAATATTGACCAAAAATTCGAAAATAAACCAATAATGCAGCTAGATAGATATTCGAATAACAAATTCAGAGAGGTATTCCACTTTTAAATCGGGTAAAAATTTCAAAAGTTTGGGCTAAGCAGTGCTGGGATCTGGTCACTTTTCTGCAAACCCATTTTTTTGCAAATTTTGACAGGTCGGGGGTCATAAAAAACTACAAAATATTGACCAAAAATTCGAAAATAAACCAATAATGCAGCTAGATAGATATTCGAATAACAAATTCAGAGAGGTATTCCACTTTTAAATCGGGTAAAAATTTCAAAAGTTTGGGCTAAGCAGTGCTGGGATCTGGTCACTTTTCTGCAAACCCATTTTTTTGCAAATTTTGACAGGTCGGGGGTCATAAAAAATTACAAAATATTGACCAAAAATTCGAAAATAAACCAATAATGCAGCTAGATAGATATTTTAACAACAAATTCAGAGAGGTATTCCACTTTTAAATCGGGTAAAAATTTCAAAAGTTATGGGCTAAGCAGTGCTGGGATCTGGTCACTTTTCTGCAAACCCATTTTTTGCAAATTTTGACAGGTCGGGGGTCATAAAAAATTACAAAATATTGACCAAAAATTCGAAAATAAACCAATAATGCAGCTAGATAGATATTTTAATAACAAATTCAGAGAGGTATTCCACTTTTAAATCGGGTAAAAATTTCAAAAGTTATGGGCTAAGCAGTGCTGGGATCTGGTCACTTTTCTGCAAACCCATTTTTTGCAAATTTTGACAGGTCGAGGGTCATAAAAAATACAAAATATTGACCAAAAATTCGAAAATAAACCAATAATGCAGCTAGATAGATATTTTAACAACAAATTCAGAGAGGTATTCCACTTTTAAATCGGGTAAAAATTTCAAAAGTTTGGGCTAAGCAGTGCTGGGATCTGGTCACTTTTCTGCAAACCCATTTTTTGCAAATTTTGACAGGTCGAGGGTCATAAAAAATTACAAAATATTGACCAAAAATTCGAAAATAAACCAATAATGCAGCTAGATAGATATTTTAATAACAAATTCAGAGAGGTATTCCACTTTTAAATCGGGTAAAAATTTCAAAAGTTTGGGCTAAGCAGTGCTGGGATCTGGTCACTTTTCTGCAAACCCATTTTTTGCAAATTTTGACAGGTCGGGGGTCATAAAAAAATACAAAATATTGACCAAAAATTCGAAAATAAACCAATAATGCAGCTAGATAGATATTTTAATAACAAATTCAGAGAGGTATTCCACTTTTAAATCGGGTAAAAATTTCAAAAGTTTGGGCTAAGCAGTGCTGGGATCTGGTCACTTTTCTGCAAACCCATTTTTTGCAAATTTTGACAGGTCGAGGGTCATAAAAAATTACAAAATATTGACCAAAAATTCGAAAATAAACCAATAATGCAGCTAGATAGATATTTTAATAACAAATTCAGAGAGGTATTCCACTTTTAAATCGGGTAAAAATTTCAAAAGTTTGGGCTAAGCAGTGCTGGGATCTGGTCACTTTTCTGCAAACCCATTTTTTGCAAATTTTGACAGGTCGGGGGTCATAAAAAATTACAAAATATTGACCAAAAATTCGAAAATAAACCAATAATGCAGCTAGATAGATATTTTAATAACAAATTCAGAGAGGTATTCCACTTTTAAATCGGGTAAAAATTTCAAAAGGTTTGGGCTAAGCAGTGCTGGGATCTGGTCACTTTTCTGCAAACCCATTTTTTGCAAATTTTGACAGGTCGAGGGTCATAAAAAATTACAAAATATTGACCAAAAATTCGAAAATAAACCAATAATGCAGCTAGATAGATATTTTAATAACAAATTCAGAGAGGTATTCCACTTTTAAATCCGGGTAAAAATTTCAAAAGTTATGGGCTAAGCAGTGCTGGGATCTGGTCACTTTTCTGCAAACCCATTTTTTGCAAATTTTGACAGGTCGGGGGTCATAAAAAATTACAAAATATTGACCAAAAATTCGAAAATAAACCAATAATGCAGCTAGATAGATATTTTAATAACAAATTCAGAGAGGTATTCCACTTTTAAATCGGGTAAAAATTTCAAAAGTTTGGGCTAAGCAGTGCTGGGATCTGGTCACTTTTCTGCAAACCCATTTTTTTGCAAATTTTGACAGGTCGGGGGTCATAAAAAACTACAAAATATTGACCAAAAATTCGAAAATAAACCAATAATGCAGCTAGATAGATATTCTAATAACAAATTCAGAGAGGTATTCCACTTTTAAATCGGGTAAAAATTTCAAAAGTTATGGGCTAAGCAGTGCTGGGATCTGGTCACTTTTCTGCAAACCCATTTTTTTGCAAATTTTGACAGGTCGGGGGTCATAAAAAATTACAAAATATTGACCAAAAATTCGAAAATAAACCAATAATGCAGCTAGATAGATATTTTAATAACAAATTCAGAGAGGTATTCCACTTTTAAATCGGGTAAAAATTTCAAAAGTTATGGGCTAAGCAGTGCTGGGATCTGGTCACTTTTCTGCAAACCCATTTTTTTTGCAAATTTTGACAGGTCGGGGGTCATAAAAAATTACAAAATATTGACCAAAAATTCGAAAATAAACCAATAATGCAGCTAGATAGATATTTTAATAACAAATTCAGAGAGGTATTCCACTTTTAAATCGGGTAAAAATTTCAAAAGTTTGGGCTAAGCAGTGCTGGGATCTGGTCACTTTTCTGCAAACCCATTTTTTGCAAATTTTGACAGGTCGGGGGTCATAAAAAATTACAAAATATTGACCAAAAATTCGAAAATAAACCAATAATGCAGCTAGATAGATATTTTAATAACAAATTCAGAGAGGTATTCCACTTTTAAATCGGGTAAAAATTTCAAAAGTTATGGGCTAAGCAGTGCTGGGATCTGGTCACTTTTCTGCAAACCCATTTTTGCAAATTTTGACAGGTCGGGGGTCATAAAAAATTACAAAATATTGACCAAAAATTCGAAAATAAACCAATAATGCAGCTAGATAGATATTTTAACAACAAATTCAGAGAGGTATTCCACTTTTAAATCGGGTAAAAATTTCAAAAGTTTGGGCTAAGCAGTGCTGGGATCTGGTCACTTTTCTGCAAACCCATTTTTTGCAAATTTTGACAGGTCGAGGGTCATAAAAAATTACAAAATATTGACCAAAAATTCGAAAATAAACCAATAATGCAGCTAGATAGATATTTTAATAACAAATTCAGAGAGGTATTCCACTTTTAAATCGGGTAAAAATTTCAAAAGTTTGGGCTAAGCAGTGCTGGGATCTGGTCACTTTTCTGCAAACCCATTTTTTGCAAATTTTGACAGGTCGGGGGTCATAAAAAAATACAAAATATTGACCAAAAATTCGAAAATAAACCAATAATGCAGCTAGATAGATATTTTAACAACAAATTCAGAGAGGTATTCCACTTTTAAATCGGGTAAAAATTTCAAAAGTTATGGGCTAAGCAGTGCTGGGATCTGGTCACTTTTCTGCAAACCCATTTTTTGCAAATTTTGACAGGTCGGGGGTCATAAAAAATTACAAAATATTGACCAAAAATTCGAAAATAAACCAATAATGCAGCTAGATAGATATTTTAATAACAAATTCAGAGAGGTATTCCACTTTTAAATCGGGTAAAAATTTCAAAAGTTTGGGCTAAGCAGTGCTGGGATCTGGTCACTTTTCTGCAAACCCATTTTTTGCAAATTTTGACAGGTCGAGGGTCATAAAAAATTACAAAATATTGACCAAAAATTCGAAAATAAACCAATAATGCAGCTAGATAGATATTTTAATAACAAATTCAGAGAGGTATTCCACTTTTAAATCGGGTAAAAATTTCAAAAGTTTGGGCTAAGCAGTGCTGGGATCTGGTCACTTTTCTGCAAACCCATTTTTTTGCAAATTTTGACAGGTCGGGGGTCATAAAAAAATACAAAATATTGACCAAAAATTCGAAAATAAACCAATAATGCAGCTAGATAGATATTTTAATAACAAATTCAGAGAGGTATTCCACTTTTAAATCGGGTAAAAATTTCAAAAGTTATGGGCTAAGCAGTGCTGGGATCTGGTCACTTTTCTGCAAACCCATTTTTTGCAAATTTTGACAGGTCGGGGGTCATAAAAAATGACAAAATATTGACCAAAAATTCGAAAATAAACCAATAATGCAGCTAGATAGATATTTTAATAACAAATTCAGAGAGGTATTCCACTTTTAAATCGGGTAAAAATTTCAAAAGTTATGGGCTAAGCAGTGCTGGGATCTGGTCACTTTTCTGCAAACCCATTTTTTTGCAAATTTTGACAGGTCGGGGGTCATAAAAAATTACAAAATATTGACCAAAAATTCGAAAATAAACCAATAATGCAGCTAGATAGATATTTTAATAACAAATTCAGAGAGGTATTCCACTTTTAAATCGGGTAAAAATTTCAAAAGTTTGGGCTAAGCAGTGCTGGGATCTGGTCACTTTTCTGCAAACCCATTTTTTGCAAATTTTGACAGGTCGGGGGTCATAAAAAACTACAAAATATTGACCAAAAATTCGAAAATAAACCAATAATGCAGCTAGATAGATATTTTAATAACAAATTCAGAGAGGTATTCCACTTTTAAATCGGGTAAAAATTTCAAAAGTTTGGGCTAAGCAGTGCTGGGATCTGGTCACTTTTCTGCAAACCCATTTTTTGCAAATTTTGACAGGTCGGGGGTCATAAAAAATTACAAAATATTGACCAAAAATTCGAAAATAAACCAATAATGCAGCTAGATAGATATTTTAATAACAAATTCAGAGAGGTATTCCACTTTTAAATCGGGTAAAAATTTCAAAAGTTTGGGCTAAGCAGTGCTGGGATCTGGTCACTTTTCTGCAAACCCATTTTTTGCAAATTTTGACAGGTCGGGGGTCATAAAAAATGACAAAATATTGACCAAAAATTCGAAAATAAACCAATAATGCAGCTAGATAGATATTTTAATAACAAATTCAGAGAGGCATTCCACTTTTAAATCGGGTAAAAATTTCAAAAGTTTGGGCTAAGCAGTGCTGGGATCTGGTCACTTTTCTGCAAACCCATTTTTTTGCAAATTTTGACAGGTCGGGGGTCATAAAAAATTACAAAATATTGACCAAAAATTCGAAAATAAACCAATAATGCAGCTAGATAGATATTTTAACAACAAATTCAGAGAGGTATTCCACTTTTAAATCGGGTAAAAATTTCAAAAGTTATGGGCTAAGCAGTGCTGGGATCTGGTCACTTTTCTGCAAACCCATTTTTTGCAAATTTTGACAGGTCGGGGGTCATAAAAAAATTACAAAATATTGACCAAAAATTCGAAAATAAACCAATAATGCAGCTAGATAGATATTTTAACAACAAATTCAGAGAGGTATTCCACTTTTAAATCGGGTAAAAATTTCAAAAGTTTGGGCTAAGCAGTGCTGGGATCTGGTCACTTTTCTGCAAACCCATTTTTTGCAAATTTTGACAGGTCGGGGGTCATAAAAAACTACAAAATATTGACCAAAAATTCGAAAATAAACCAATAATGCAGCTAGATAGATATTCGAATAACAAATTCAGAGAGGTATTCCACTTTTAAATCGGGTAAAAATTTCAAAAGTTTGGGCTAAGCAGTGCTGGGATCTGGTCACTTTTCTGCAAACCCATTTTTTGCAAATTTTGACAGGTCGGGGGTCATAAAAAATGACAAAATATTGACCAAAAATTCGAAAATAAACCAATGATGCAGCTAGATAGATATTTTAATAACAAATTCAGAGAGGTATTCCACTTTTAAATCGGGTAAAAATTTCAAAAGTTTGGGCTAAGCAGTGCTGGGATCTTGTCACTTTTCTGCAAACCCATTTTTTGCAAATTTTGACAGGTCGGGGGTCATAAAAAATTACAAAATATTGACCAAAAATTCGAAAATAAACCAATAATGCAGCTAGATAGATATTTTAACAACAAATTCAGAGAGGTATTCCACTTTTAAATCGGGTAAAAATTTCAAAAGTTATGGGCTAAGCAGTGCTGGGATCTGGTCACTTTTCTGCAAACCCATTTTTTGCAAATTTTGACAGGTCGGGGGTCATAAAAAATGACAAAATATTGACCAAAAATTCGAAAATAAACCAATAATGCAGCTAGATAGATATTTTAACAACAAATTCAGAGAGGTATTCCACTTTTAAATCGGGTAAAAATTTCAAAAGTTTGGGCTAAGCAGTGCTGGGATCTGGTCACTTTTCTGCAAACCCATTTTTTGCAAATTTTGACAGGTCGGGGGTCATAAAAAATTACAAAATATTGACCAAAAAATTCGAAAATAAACCAATAATGCAGCTAGATAGATATTTTAACAACAAATTCAGAGAGGTATTCCACTTTTAAATCGGGTAAAAATTTCAAAAGTTTGGGCTAAGCAGTGCTGGGATCTTGTCACTTTTCTGCAAACCCATTTTTTGCAAATTTTGACAGGTCGGGGGTCATAAAAAATTACAAAATATTGACCAAAAATTCGAAAATAAACCAATAATGCAGCTAGATAGATATTCGAATAACAAATTCAGAGAGGTATTCCACTTTTAAATCGGGTAAAAATTTCAAAAGTTATGGGCTAAGCAGTGCTGGGATCTGGTCACTTTTCTGCAAACCCATTTTTTGCAAATTTTGACAGGTCGGGGTCATAAAAAATTACAAAATATTGACCAAAAATTCGAAAATAAACCAATAATGCAGCTAGATAGATATTTTAATAACAAATTCAGAGAGGTATTCCACTTTTAAATCGGGTAAAAATTTCAAAAGGTTTGGGATAAGCAGTGCTGGGTTCTGGTCACTTTTCTGCAAACCCATTTTTTGCAAATTTTGACAGGTCGGGGGTCATAAAAAATTACAAAATATTGACCAAAAATTCGAAAATAAACCAATAATGCAGCTAGATAGATATTCTAATAACAAATTCAGAGAGGTATTCCACTTTTAAATCGGGTAAAAATTTCAAAAGTTATGGGCTAAGCAGTGCTGGGTTCTGGTCACTTTTCTGCAAACCCATTTTTTGCAAATTTTGACAGGTCGGGGGTCATAAAAAACTACAAAATATTGACCAAAAATTCGAAAATAAACCAATAATGCAGCTAGATAGATATTCGAATAACAAATTCAGAGAGGTATTCCACTTTTAAATCGGGTAAAAATTTCAAAAGTTTGGGCTAAGCAGTGCTGGGATCTGGTCACTTTTCTGCAAACCCATTTTTTGCAAATTTTGACAGGTCGGGGGTCATAAAAAACTACAAAATATTGACCAAAAATTCGAAAATAAACCAATAATGCAGCTAGATAGATATTCGAATAACAAATTCAGAGAGGTATTCCACTTTTAAATCGGGTAAAAATTTCAAAAGTTTGGGCTAAGCAGTGCTGGGATCTGGTCACTTTTCTGCAAACCCATTTTTTGCAAATTTTGACAGGTCGGGGGTCATAAAAAATTAAAAAATATTGACCAAAAATTCGAAAATAAACCAATAATGCAGCTAGATAGATATTTTAATAACAAATTCAGAGAGGTATTCCACTTTTAAATCGGGTAAAAATTTCAAAAGTTTGGGCTAAGCAGTGCTGGGATCTGGTCACTTTTCTGCAAACCCATTTTTTGCAAATTTTGACAGGTCGGGGGTCATAAAAAACTACAAAATATTGACCAAAAAATTCGAAAATAAACCAATAATGCAGCTAGATAGATATTTTAATAACAAATTCAGAGAGGTATTCCACTTTTAAATCGGGTAAAAATTTCAAAAGTTTGGGCTAAGCAGTGCTGGGTTCTGGTCACTTTTCTGCAAACCCATTTTTTTGCAAATTTTGACAGGTCGGGGGTCATAAAAAATTACAAAATATTGACCAAAAATTCGAAAATAAACCAATAATGCAGCTAGATAGATATTTTAACAACAAATTCAGAGAGGTATTCCACTTTTAAATCGGGTAAAAATTTCAAAAGTTATGGGCTAAGCAGTGCTGGGATCTGGTCACTTTTCTGCAAACCCATTTTTTGCAAATTTTGACAGGTCGGGGGTCATAAAAAATTACAAAATATTGACCAAAAATTCGAAAATAAACCAATAATGCAGCTAGATAGATATTCGAATAACAAATTCAGAGAGGTATTCCACTTTTAAAATCGGGTAAAAATTTCAAAAGGTTTGGGCTAAGCAGTGCTGGGATCTGGTCACTTTTCTGCAAACCCATTTTTTGCAAATTTTGACAAGTCGGGGGTCATAAAAAACTACAAAATATTGACCAAAAAATTCGAAAAATAAACCAATAATGCAGCTAGATAGATATTCGAATAACAAATTCAGAGAGGTATTCCACTTTTAAATCGGGTAAAAATTTCAAAAGTTATGGGCTAAGCAGTGCTGGGCTCTGGTCACTTTTCTGCAAACCCATTTTTTTGCAAATTTTGACAGGTCGGGGGTCATAAAAAATTACAAAATATTGACCAAAAATTCGAAAATAAACCAATAATGCAGCTAGATAGATATTCGAATAACAAATTCAGAGAGGTATTCCACTTTTAAATCGGGTAAAAATTTCAAAAGTTATGGGCTAAGCAGTGCTGGGATCTGGTCACTTTTCTGCAAACCCATTTTTTGGCAAATTTTGACAGGTCGGGGGTCATAAACAACTACAAAATATTGACCAAAAATTCGAAAATAAACCAATAATGCAGCTAGATAGATATTCGAATAACAAATTCAGAGAGGTATTCCACTTTTAAATCGGGTGAAAATTTCAAAAGTTTGGGCTAAGCAGTGCTGGGATCTGGTCACTTTTCTGCAAACCCATTTTTTGCAAATTTTGACAGGTCGGGGGTCATAAAAAATTACGAAACATTGACCAAAAATTCGAAAATAAACCAATGATGTAGCTAGATAGATATTTTAATAACAAATTCAGAGAGGCATTCCACTTTTAAATCGGGTAAAAATTTCAAAAGTTATGGGCTAAGCAGTGCTGGGATCTGGTCACTTTTCTGCAAACCCATTTTTTGCAAATTTTGACAGGTCGGGGGTCATAAAAAATGACGAAACATTGACCAAAAATTCGAAAATAAACCAATGATATAGCTAGATAGATATTTTAATAACAAATTCAGAGAGGCATTCCACTTTTAAATCGGGTAAAAATTTCAAAAGTTATGGGCTAAGCAGTGCTGGGATCTGGTCACTTTTCTGCAAACCCATTTTTTGCAAATTTTGACAGGTCGGGGGTCATAAAAAACTACAAAATATTGACCAAAAATTCGAAAATAAACCAATAATGCAGCTAGATAGATATTTTAATAACAAATTCAGAGAGGTATTCCACTTTTAAATCGGGTAAAAATTTCAAAAGGTTTGGGCTAAGCAGTGCTGGGTTCTGGTCACTTTTCTGCAAACCCATTATTTGCAAATTTTGACAGGTCGGGGGTCATAAAAAATTACAAAATATTGACCAAAAATTCGAAAATAAACCAATAATGCAGCTAGATAGATATTTTAACAACAAATTCAGAGAGGTATTCCACTTTTAAATCGGGTAAAAATTTCAAAAGTTTGGGCTAAGCAGTGCTGGGATCTGGTCACTTTTCTGCAAACCCATTTTTTGTAAATTTTGACAGGTCGGGGGTCATAAAAAATGACAAAACATTGACCAAAAATTCGAAAATAAACCAATGATGTAGCTAGATAGATATTTTAATAACAAATTCAGAGAGGCATTCCACTTTTAAATCGGGTAAAAATTTCAAAAGTTATGGGCTAAGCAGTGCTGGGATCTGGTCACTTTTCTGCAAACCCATTTTTTTGCAAATTTTGACAGGTCGGGGGTCATAAAAAATTACAAAATATTGACCAAAAATTCGAAAATAAACCAATAATGCAGCTAGATAGATATTTTAATAACAAATTCAGAGAGGTATTCCACTTTTAAATCGGGTAAAAATTTCAAAAGTTTGGGCTAAGCAGTGCTGGGATCTGGTCACTTTTCTGCAAACCCATTTTTTGCAAATTTTGACAGGTCGGGGGTCATAAAAAACTACAAAATATTGACCAAAAATTCGAAAATAAACCAATAATGCAGCTAGATAGATATTTTAATAACAAATTCAGAGAGGTATTCCACTTTTAAATCGGGTAAAAATTTCAAAAGTTTGGGCTAAGCAGTGCTGGGATCTGGTCACTTTTCTGCAAACCCATTTTTTGCAAATTTTGACAGGTCGGGGGTCATAAAAAATTACAAAATATTGACCAAAAATTCGAAAATAAACCAATAATGCAGCTAGATAGATATTTTAATAACAAATTCAGAGAGGTATTCCACTTTTAAATCGGGTAAAAATTTCAAAGTTATGGGCTAAGCAGTGCTGGGATCTGGTCACTTTTCTGCAAACCCATTTTTGCAAATTTTGACAGGTCGGGGGTCATAAAAACTACAAAATATTGACCAAAAATTCGAAAATAAACCAATAATGCAGCTAGATAGATATTTTAATAACAAATTCAGAGAGGTATTCCACTTTTAAATCGGGTAAAAATTTCAAAAGTTATGGGCTAAGCAGTGCTGGGATCTGGTCACTTTTCTGCAAACCCATTTTTTGCAAATTTTGACAGGTCGGGGGTCATAAAAAACTACAAAATATTGACCAAAAATTCGAAAATAAACCAATAATGCAGCTAGATAGATATTTTAATAACAAATTCAGAGAGGTATTCCACTTTTAAATCGGGTAAAAATTTCAAAAGTTATGGGCTAAGCAGTGCTGGGATCTGGTCACTTTTCTGCAAACCCATTTTTTGCAAATTTTGACAGGTCGGGGGTCATAAAAAATTACAAAATATTGACCAAAAATTCGAAAATAAACCAATAATGCAGCTAGATAGATATTTTAATAACAAATTCAGAGAGGTATTCCACTTTTAAATCGGGTAAAAATTTCAAAAGTTATGGGCTAAGCAGTGCTGGGATCTGGTCACTTTTCTGCAAACCCATTTTTTGCAAATTTTGACAGGTCGGGGGTCATAAAAAATGACAAAATATTGACCAAAAATTCGAAAATAAACCAATAATGCAGCTAGATAGATATTTTAATAACAAATTCAGAGAGGTATTCCACTTTTAAATCGGGTAAAAATTTCAAAAGTTTGGGCTAAGCAGTGCTGGGATCTGGTCACTTTTCTGCAAACCCATTTTTTTGCAAATTTTGACAGGTCGGGGGTCATAAAAAATTACAAAATATTGACCAAAAATTCGAAAATAAACCAATAATGCAGCTAGATAGATATTTTAATAACAAATTCAGAGAGGTATTCCACTTTTAAATCGGGTAAAAATTTCAAAAGTTTGGGCTAAGCAGTGCTGGGATCTGGTCACTTTTCTGCAAACCCATTTTTTGCAAATTTTGACAGGTCGGGGGTCATAAAAAATTACAAAATATTGACCAAAAATTCGAAAATAAACCAATAATGCAGCTAGATAGATATTTTAATAACAAATTCAGAGAGGTATTCCACTTTTAAATCGGGTAAAAATTTCAAAAGTTTGGGCTAAGCAGTGCTGGGATCTGGTCACTTTTCTGCAAACCCATTTTTTGCAAATTTTGACAGGTCGGGGGTCAATAAAAAATTACAAAATATTGACCAAAAATTCGAAAATAAACCAATAATGCAGCTAGATAGATATTTTAATAACAAATTCAGAGAGGTATTCCACTTTTAAATCGGGTAAAAATTTCAAAAGTTTGGGCTAAGCAGTGCTGGGATCTGGTCACTTTTCTGAAACCCATTTTTTGCAAATTTTGACAGGTCGGGGGTCATAAAAAATTACAAAATATTGACCAAAAATTCGAAAATAAACCAATAATGCAGCTAGATAGATATTTTAATAACAAATTCAGAGAGGTATTCCACTTTCAAATCAGGTAAAAAAATTTCAAAGTTATGGGCTAAGCAGTGCTGGGATCTGGTCACTTTTCTGCAAACCCATTTTTTGCAAATTTTGACAGGTCGGGGGTC
>NW_025064619.1:0-225 GCF_018152265.1 Drosophila ficusphila | reverse complement strand
GAATATTCTGTGCATGGGATACTGGAAATAAGACCTCTGTTCTGCTTTTCATTGGTTTTCAGATCAAGAGGCAATGATTAATAGAAAGAAGCTTAGGGCATTAGTATTACGACGCGAGAGGTGAAATTCTTTGGACCGTCGTAAGACCAACTTAAGCGGAAAGCATTTGCCAAAGATGTTTTCATTAATCAAGAACGAAAGTTAGAGGTTCGAAGGCGATCAGAT
>NW_025064618.1:0-1328 GCF_018152265.1 Drosophila ficusphila | reverse complement strand
GGGAAACCAAAGCTTTTGGCCTGGGGAAGTATGGTTGCAAAGCTGAAACTTAAAGGAATTGACGGAAGGGCACCACCAGGAGTGGGAGCTTGCGGCTAATTTGACTCAATGATTGAAACTACCAGGTCCGAATATAAGTGGAAGACAGATTGATAGCTCTTTCTCGAATCTATGGGTGGTGGTGCATGGCCGTTCTTAGTTCGTGGAGTGATTTGTCTGGTTAATTCCGGGATAACTGTTCGAGATCAAATATATTAAATAGATATCTTCAGGATATGGTGTTGAAGCTATATAGCCTTCAGTCATGGTGGGCAGTAAAATGTTTATTGTGTTTGAATGTGTTTATGTAAGTGGAGTCGTACCTGTTAGTTTGTCCCATTAGTAAGGACATTAGCTTCTTAGAATGGACAAATTGGGTCTAGCAATAATGAGATTGAGCAATAACAGGTCTGTATACCCTTAGATGTCCTGGGCTGCACGCGAGTTATGTCCAGAGTCCCGATCCGTTAAATTATTGTATCGTATTGTATTTGAATAATAAAATAATCTTCTACTCTTTTCAGTTGTCCAAATCAGACTGAATCTTTATTTTCCAAGTATGCCCGTTAAAGGCTGAAACTTAACTCTAAGTACATAAATGGGTATATAGGAACACACATGTCGTGGTCAGCATTTTGGCTGCGACGGATGTTGCGACAACTCCGGGAATGTAGCTGGTCTCATACCCATCAGAGAAAATGATCTGTCAGCATTCTGGCTCTTAGCTCGGCAACTGCTGGTCAACGACATTGTTTAAAGTATTTGTTATTGTCCCGCTCTTGGGGGGCTTTGGTGGGGGTGTTAGTAGAGCGGAGCTCGTAACTTTCCCCTCCCCAAGTTGGAAACGATGGCCATAATGAAGGTGTATGGCGGGAGTGACAATGGGGTCTACAGGTGCAGGTGAAAAAAATTATCTCCTTTCTGTTGAAGATCCAAGCAACCATCGTAATCAGGATTGATAAATACACGAAGAGTATGTATAGGATTGGCAAGTGAGCAGTGGCACGTTCTTCTATGCTGGTGACTGCCAATCCATTTTCCAGGTTACTGAGGTGTAGCATCTTTGAGATTTATGGTTTCCTCCGGGGGAACTGTTGTCAAATTCCTGGATGTGTGGGAGGTTTATTTCTGATGTCGTCAATTACATGGTAGTATGGGGTTTGATGTATTTGGTCCCATTAGCGGAAATGGAACAGTTAATGCATTTTTATAGGCATAGACCCGCTAAAGATTCTGCTCGAGATGCAGTTAGAGGAGATGTTTAAGTTGTCCACATTAAGGATCACCAT
>NW_025064617.1:0-25593 GCF_018152265.1 Drosophila ficusphila | reverse complement strand
GATCTGGTCACTTTTCTGCAAACCCATTTTTTGCAAATTTTGACAGGTCGGGGGTCATAAAAAATTAAAAAATATTGACCAAAAATTCGAAAATAAACCAATAATGCAGCTAGATAGATATTTTAACAACAAATTCAGAGAGGTATTCCACTTTTAAATCGGGTAAAAATTTCAAAAGTTTGGGCTAAGCAGTGCTGGGATCTGGTCACTTTTCTGCAAACCCATTTTTTGCAAATTTTGACAGGTCGGGGGTCATAAAAAACTACAAAATATTGACCAAAAATTCGAAAATAAACCAATAATGCAGCTAGATAGATATTTTAACAACAAATTCAGAGAGGTATTCCACTTTTAAATCGGGTAAAAATTTCAAAAGTTTGGGCTAAGCAGTGCTGGGATCTGGTCACTTTTCTGCAAACCCATTTTTTGCAAATTTTGACAGGTCGGGGGTCATAAAAAATTACAAAATATTGACCAAAAATTCGAAAATAAACCAATAATGCAGCTAGATAGATATTTTAATAGCAAATTCAGAGAGGTATTCCACTTTTAAATCGGGTAAAAATTTCAAAAGTTTGGGCTAAGCAGTGCTGATCTGGTCACTTTTCTGCAAACCCATTTTTTTGCAAATTTTGACAGGTCGGGGGTCTTAAAAAATTACAAAATATTGACCAAAAATTCGAAAATAAACCAATAATGCAGCTAGATAGATATTTTAACAACAAATTCAGAGAGGTATTCCACTTTTAAATCGGGTAAAAATTTCAAAAGTTTGGGCTAAGCAGTGCTGGGATCTGGTCACTTTTCTGCAAACCCATTTTTTGCAAATTTTGACAGGTCGGGGGTCATAAAAAAACTACAAAATATTGACCAAAAATTCGAAAATAAACCAATAATGCAGCTAGATAGATATTTTAACAACAAATTCAGAGAGGTATTCCACTTTTAAATCGGGTAAAAATTTCAAAAGTTTGGGCTAAGCAGTGCTGGGATCTGGTCACTTTTCTGCAAACCCATTTTTTGCAAATTTTGACAGGTCGGGGGTCATAAAAACTACAAAATATTGACCAAAAATTCGAAAATAAACCAATAATGCAGCTAGATAGATATTTTAACAACAAATTCAGAGAGGTATTCCACTTTTAAATCGGGTAAAAATTTCAAAAGTTTGGGCTAAGCAGTGCTGGGATCTGGTCACTTTTCTGCAAACCCATTTTTTGCAAATTTTGACAGGTCGGGGGTCATAAAAAATTACAAAATATTGACCAAAAATTCGAAAATAAACCAATAATGCAGCTAGATAGATATTTTAATAGCAAATTCAGAGAGGTATTCCACTTTTAAATCGGGTAAAAATTTCAAAAGTTTGGGCTAAGCAGTGCTGGGATCTGGTCACTTTTCTGCAAACCCATTTTTTGCAAATTTTGACAGGTCGGGGGTCTTAAAAATTACAAAATATTGACCAAAAATTCGAAAATAAACCAATAATGCAGCTAGATAGATATTTTAACAACAAATTCAGAGAGGTATTCCACTTTTAAATCGGGTAAAAATTTCAAAAGTTTGGGCTAAGCAGTGCTGGGATCTGGTCACTTTTCTGCAAACCCATTTTTTGCAAATTTTGACAGGTCGGGGGTCATAAAAAACTACAAAATATTGACCAAAAATTCGAAAATAAACCAATAATGCAGCTAGATAGATATTTTAACAACAAATTCAGAGAGGTATTCCACTTTTAAATCGGGTAAAAATTTCAAAAGTTAGGGCTAAGCAGTGCTGGGATCTGGTCACTTTTCTGCAAACCCATTTTTTGCAAATTTTGACAGGTCGGGGGTCTTAAAAAATTACAAAATATTGACCAAAAATTCGAAAATAAACCAATAATGCAGCTAGATAGATATTTTAACAACAAATTCAGAGAGGTATTCCACTTTTAAATCGGGTAAAAATTTCAAAAGTTTGGGCTAAGCAGTGCTGGGATCTGGTCACTTTTCTGCAAACCCATTTTTTGCAAATTTTGACAGGTCGGGGGGTCATAAAAAACTACAAAATATTGACCAAAAATTCGAAAATAAACCAATAATGCAGCTAGATAGATATTTTAACAACAAATTCAGAGAGGTATTCCACTTTTAAATCGGGTAAAAATTTCAAAAGTTTGGGCTAAGCAGTGCTGGGATCTGGTCACTTTTCTGCAAACCCATTTTTTGCAAATTTTGACAGGTCGGGGGTCATAAAAAACTACAAAATATTGACCAAAAATTCGAAAAATAAACCAATAATGCAGCTAGATAGATATTCGAATAACAAATTCAGAGAGGTATTCCACTTTTAAATCGGGTAAAAATTTCAAAAGTTTGGGCTAAGCAGCGCTGGGATCTGGTCACTTTTCTGCAAACCCATTTTTTGCAAATTTTGACAGGTCGGGGGTCATAAAAAATTACAAAATATTGACCAAAAATTCGAAAATAAACCAATAATGCAGCTAGATAGATATTTTAATAGCAAATTCAGAGAGGTATTCCACTTTTAAATCGGGTAAAAATTTCAAAAGTTTGGGCTAAGCAGTGCTGGGATCTGGTCACTTTTCTGCAAACCCATTTTTTGCAAATTTTGACAGGTCGGGGGTCTTAAAAAATTACAAAATATTGACCAAAAATTCGAAAATAAACCAATAATGCAGCTAGATAGATATTTTAACAACAAATTCAGAGAGGTATTCCACTTTTAAATCGGGTAAAAATTTCAAAAGTTTGGGCTAAGCAGTGCTGGGATCTGGTCACTTTTCTGCAAACCCATTTTTTGCAAATTTTGACAGGTCGGGGGTCATAAAAAACTACAAAATATTGACCAAAAATTCGAAAATAAACCAATAATGCAGCTAGATAGATATTTTAACAACAAATTCAGAGAGGTATTCCACTTTTAAATCGGGTAAAAATTTCAAAAGTTAGGGCTAAGCAGTGCTGGGATCTGGTCACTTTTCTGCAAACCCATTTTTTGCAAATTTTGACAGGTCGGGGGTCTTAAAAAATTACAAAATATTGACCAAAAATTCGAAAATAAACCAATAATGCAGCTAGATAGATATTTTAACAACAAATTCAGAGAGGTATTCCACTTTTAAATCGGGTAAAAATTTCAAAAGTTTGGGCTAAGCAGTGCTGGGATCTGGTCACTTTTCTGCAAACCCATTTTTTGCAAATTTTGACAGGTCGGGGGTCATAAAAAACTACAAAATATTGACCAAAAATTCGAAAATAAACCAATAATGCAGCTAGATAGATATTTTAACAACAAATTCAGAGAGGTATTCCACTTTTAAATCGGGTAAAAATTTCAAAAGTTTGGGCTAAGCAGTGCTGGGATCTGGTCACTTTTCTGCAAACCCATTTTTTGCAAATTTTGCCAGGTCGGGGGTCATAAAAAACTACAAAATATTGACCAAAAAATTCGAAAATAAACCAATAATGCAGCTAGATAGATATTCGAATAACAAATTCAGAGAGGTATTCCACTTTTAAATCGGGTAAAAATTTCAAAAGTTTGGGCTAAGCAGCGCTGGGATCTGGTCACTTTTCTGCAAACCCATTTTTTGCAAATTTTGACAGGTCGGGGGTCATAAAAAATTAAAAAATATTGACCAAAAATTCGAAAATAAACCAATGATGTAGCTAGATAGATATTTTAATAACAAATTCAGAGAGGCATTCCACTTTTAAATCGGGTAAAAATTTCAAAAGTTTGGGCTAAGCAGTGCTGGGATCTGGTCACTTTTCTGCAAACCCATTTTTTGCAAATTTTGACAGGTCGGGGGTCATAAAAAATTACAAAATATTGACCAAAAATTCGAAAATAAACCAATAATGCAGCTAGATAGATATTTTAATAGCAAATTCAGAGAGGTATTCCACTTTTTAAATCGGGTAAAAATTTCAAAAGTTTGGGCTAAGCAGTGCTGGGATCTGGTCACTTTTCTGCAAACCCATTTTTTGCAAATTTTGACAGGTCGGGGGTCTTAAAAAATTACAAAATATTGACCAAAAATTCGAAAATAAACCAATAATGCAGCTAGATAGATATTTTAACAACAAATTCAGAGAGGTATTCCACTTTTAAATCGGGTAAAAATTTCAAAAGTTTGGGCTAAGCAGTGCTGGGATCTGGTCACTTTTCTGCAAACCCATTTTTTGCAAATTTTGACAGGTCGGGGGTCATAAAAAACTACAAAATATTGACCAAAAATTCGAAAATAAACCAATAATGCAGCTAGATAGATATTTTAACAACAAATTCAGAGAGGTATTCCACTTTTAAATCGGGTAAAAATTTCAAAAGTTAGGGCTAAGCAGTGCTGGGATCTGGTCACTTTTCTGCAAACCCATTTTTTGCAAATTTTGACAGGTCGGGGGTCTTAAAAAATTACAAAATATTGACCAAAAATTCGAAAATAAACCAATAATGCAGCTAGATAGATATTTTAACAACAAATTCAGAGAGGTATTCCACTTTTAAATCGGGTAAAAATTTCAAAAGTTTGGGCTAAGCAGTGCTGGGATCTGGTCACTTTTCTGCAAACCCATTTTTTGCAAATTTTGACAGGTCGGGGGTCATAAAAAACTACAAAATATTGACCAAAAATTCGAAAATAAACCAATAATGCAGCTAGATAGATATTCGAATAACAAATTCAGAGAGGTATTCCACTTTTAAATCGGGTAAAAATTTCAAAAGTTTGGGCTAAGCAGTGCTGGGATCTGGTCACTTTTCTGCAAACCCATTTTTTGCAAATTTTGACAGGTCGGGGGTCATAAAAAATTACAAAATATTGACCAAAAATTCGAAAATAAACCAATAATGCAGCTAGATAGATATTTTAATAGCAAATTCAGAGAGGTATTCCACTTTTAAATCGGGTAAAAATTTCAAAAGTTTGGGCTAAGCAGTGCTGGGATCTGGTCACTTTTCTGCAAAACCATTTTTTGCAAATTTTGACAGGTCGGGGGGTTTTAAAAATTACAAAATATTGACCAAAAATTCGAAAATAAACCAATTGAAGTGGCGGGGCGTCCTTCTTGAAGGCAGCAAAAAACTCCTGGTCTGTGACGGCTGGGGGTGTTAGCTGTGGGGGGCAAGAAATCACACACGACGATCGCGAAAAGTAAAAAAAGACTAGAACTTCGATTATGGCGCGGACCGGCCGGGCGTTTATTTCATGCGTTGACGTTTTGGAACTAATTTAAACTAAGCTAAGCTAGGCGCTTGGAGGCGCAGCGGAGACTTCTCGCGCTCGGGGAGTGGAGAGCCTGGACGGCCGAGCGCGACATGCTCCAAGCTTCGGGAGAGGGAGAGTGCGGTGTGGGGAGAAGCTCCGGGAGAGGGAGAGCGGGAGAGGCCTGAACATCCCGCCCCCCCTTGCAACCGCTGGCGTTGCAACATAATTAGCCCTGGTTGCAGGCGCCGGACAGGATCCAGCCGAATATGGTCTTCTGGGCCACCGGCAATCCCTCGGCGACCAGGTGGAATCCTGGTTGGATGACCTTGGCGTAGACATCCGCACCCAGGACCATGGAAATCGACGCCGGCAGATAGAACCGCTTGTCGGCCAGCGGAAGGTCCTTGTAGCGGCCGACGACAGACTCGTCGATCGCTCGGATGGGGGTGCGGACGCCGACGCCGGGCTCGATCTTTAGGACGACATCCAACGCAGCTCCCTCGACGACCTTCGATCGGAGGATCGCCGTGCACACCCTCTCTTTTCCGACATTGGTGGTCGGCAGACGAAGGCTGGACGCCAGGGTGGCGTCGATGCAGCTTTGAGGCGAGCAGGGGTCTATGAGAGCCACGGTGTCCACGATCTTCGGACCCGCCTCCAGGGTGACCAAGGCCGTTGGAAGGACGTTGACGACGTGGTGTTGAAGGAGGGTTGCCAACGTCGGAGCAGCGCGCGCTGCGCGAGTCGAGGGCTCTGGTGTCGAGGATGCTGAGCGCGGTGGAGAAGCAAGCGCTCTGCGAGTTGGCGGATCTTGCCGGCGCGAACGCTGCTGAGAAGCGGAGCCCCTTTTGGAAGGCTTGGAAGGCTCGGTGATGTGGAGCAGCGTGTGATGCTCCTCATCGCACGTTCTGCACCGGTCACCGCTACGGCAGTCCCCTTGCGAATGCTCGTGGGCAAGGCAATTTGCGCAGTACTTATTAACCAGAACTGCCCGTAGCCGCTTCTCCGCGCTCAGCTTGAGGAACCTCTGGCACCTCTTTAGAGGGTGGATCCCCCGGCAGACTCGGCACCGGTAGGACTGCGTGCCTCGAGTCCGCCTGCTCTCCAACACTTGAGCGTTCTGCTTACGCGGAGCCATTGTCTACGGATGTCGGCGTTGGATCATGAAAAAGAAAAAAAACACAGGAAGATGTTTTATAATGGAAAGATTCGGGCCTTACGGACTACGGACAACGAAGTATGGATTACTGGGTAGAAGCTTGGGGAGCCTCTCCGGGAAGGAGAACAATTTTGGCTACTGGACGCCGGACAATGCCGCGCGCCGTCCGGATGTCGACTACGCGGACATTGCCATCGGCTCCAGGAAAGACGGAGTCGATTCTACCGAGTCGCCACTCATTTGAGGGCAGATTGTCGTCTTTGATGACGACCATGTCCCCGACACGCATATTCTCGGTGGGACACTTCCACTTGTTGCGCTTGTGGAGCTCTTTCAGGTATTCATCCTTCCATCGAGCGCGGAATTGCTGATGGAGCGCTTTCAAGTGTTGCCACCTGTTTAATATTGTCTTAGATTCTCCCTTTACTTCGGGCTCCACTATGGATAGAAGAGGGCCGCCGACAAGAAAGTGCCCTGGTGTCAACGCTAGAAGATCAGTGGGATCCTCTGACATGGGAGATAGCGGTCTGGAATTTAGACAAGCTTCAATCTTCGCTAGCAGAGTGGCAAGTTCTTCAAAGGTGTATTTCCGCGTAGCTGTGCATTTATAAAACAATGCCTTGAAGCTCTTGACACCAGCTTCCCATAGGCCTCCCATATGGGGTGCTCCTGGCGGAATGAAATGCCAGTCGAGCTGCTGATGACTATACGCATCAGTCACAGACTCTTTAACGGCCTGGAGAAAATCTCGGGACAGTAATGTGGCAGCGCCAACAAAGGTCTTCCCATTGTCCGACTGCACTTGGCGAGGACACCCTCTTCTGGATACGAACCGAGCGAATGCCGCAAGAAATTTCTCGGTCGTCAGATCTGAAGTAGGCTCCAAATGGATAGCCTTGGTGGAGAAGCAAACGAAAACCAACACATACCCTTTAGTAATAAGGCAGGCTCTGCCAGTGTAATTCTTTATGTCGAAGGGCCCTGCGTAGTCCATACCCGTGTACGTGAATGGGCGGGAGAATGACACTCGTTCTCTTGGCAAATTTCCCATCATCTGACTTTGCAATCGCTTTTTGTAGATCACGCAGACCTTGCAGGCATTGATAACTGCCTTCACCAAGTTTTTGACTCTCGGAACCCAATATCTGGAACGGGTGAGACGTACCACCAACTGATTACCCCCGTGTAGCGTAATGAGATGGGTGAACTTTACCAGAAGCCGAGAGAGTGAACATTCGTACGGGAGGATTATCGGGTGTCGTTCATCGTAACGCAAACTTTCAGAGGCTGTGACACGGCCACATGCCCTTATCAGCCCCTCCTGATCTAGGAAAGGGTTCAAGGAGAGGATCGAACTGGAAGGGGGCACCGGAAGCTTCTGACTCAAGCAGCGATACTCGTTCGTTAAATACCTGCGCTGAGTGCAGAGAATCATGAGCCGCTCGGCGGCGACAAGTTCCTTGGCCTCCAGACGGATCTCTGAAAGCGGCGATTGTTTCTTGCACCGATTGATAAAACGCTGGACATACGCGAGGACCCGCAACGCTCTATCCAATTTGGAAAAACGATCAAGAAAGTCTTCGTTCGGAATATATGCTACGTGGGCTTTGACTGCTCGCTTTTCGATCTCGGTCACGGGAAGGTCGGTCCCCCTGGCTAGGCCATTGGCTGCGTGGCTTTTGCAACCAAGTGGGTCCATGCCACCAGAGAGAACTACCGACAAGCTCTGGAAGGGCTACCCCTCGACTAGCCAAGTCAGCGGGATTATGTTCGGATTGAACGTGTGACCAGTTGGCTGCCTCTGTGGACTGAGTGATCTTCGTCACTCTGTTGGCAACGAAAGTAGTCCAATGGCAAGCTGGTTTTGCTAACCATGCCAACACAATGGTGGAATCGGTCCAGCAGTGGAGACTCGAATTCAGCATCGGCATGCTGGGAAGGATCGCTTCAGCCATTTCGGCTAGCAGTAAAGCTCCGCACAGCTCTAGGCGAGGAAGCGACACAGTTTTGACTGGCGCAACACGCGTCTTGGCGGTGAGCAGGTGTACCATCGTGGTATGTCCCATCTCTACGCGCACGTAGATCGCAGCGCCGTAGGCTTTCTGCGAGGCATCACAAAATCCATGATGCTCTAAGCGGAATTCTGGGCGAAAGGAAACCCATCTTGGAATCCGGACCTGATCAAGGACCGAATAGCTCTGAAGAAAACTGTGCCACCTTTGGCACAACTCCGATGGCAGCTTATCGTCCCACCCCAGCTCCTGAAGCCAAATCTCTTGCATAAAGATCTTGGCACACACAACAAATGGAGCGAGCCAGCCTGCTGGATCAAACAGTTTGGCAATTTGGGAAAGCACCTGGCGTTTTGTGGGGGAGATTTCTGTGGGTAGATCTGGGGGGACGAAGAAAAACTCATCGGACGTCGCTCTCCACCGTACACCGAGAGTCTTGGCTGTACTTTCAGTGTCGAGATCCAGGAAATCGCTGTTCAGAAGATGACCGGCTTGGATATGAGCTAACACCTCTTTGTTGTTGGACGTCCATTTTCTTAACGGAAAGCCCGCGGAGTCTAGGGCACTCTGTAACTCCTTTATTGTGAGCTGAGCATCTTCAGCAGAGTCAGCTCCCGAAAGGACATCGTCTACATACATTGCATTACGAATGACTTTGCTCGCTCTTGGATGGCTGAGCTGCACGTCAGTCGCCAGCTGTTGTAGGACTCGTATCGCCAGGAAGGGCGCACAATTAATCCCGAAAGTTACCGTCTTTAACTCAAAATCTCGAATGTACCCCTCGCTGTTTCGGAATAAAATGCGTTGGAACGGGGTATGCTTCGGGTCTACCCAGATCTGTCGATACATTTTCTCGATATCGGCACTGTAAACGTATCGGAAATATCGCCACTTCAGAATTTGAATGGTCAGATCGGACTGTAAGACCGGGCCAGCATGAAGGATATCATTTAGACTGACCCCATTGTCTGAAGGGCTGGAGGCATTGAACACCACACGAAGCTTGGTGGTCGTACTTTCCGGCTTGAGCACGGCATGATGCGGAAGATAATAACTCGCAGAATCATGGGTAGGAAAGACCTCTTTCATGTGGTTGAGATCGAGATATTCTTGAATGACGGTATCGTACTTAATTTTCTGTTGGCTGTCCCTTTTTAAACGCTGCTCGTTTCTTAAGAATTGAGCCAACGCGAAGGATCTGGAGTGTCCCAGGGCGGACTTTACGTTCTCTGGATCACGGAATGGAAGGTGTACGATATATTTTCCACTAAAGTCTCTCGTGGTTGTCCGGAGGAAATTTTCCTCACAAGCCAAATCAGAATCTTTTGCCATTTTTATTGGCAGATCCTCCACCTCCCAAAACTTGGTGAGAAGTTGATCCAGGTTTGAATCAAATATATGGGAGATTCGAGTGGAGAAAGCGGAAATTTGCTCTTGCCTAGCAGCTGGTATTGGTCCGGTAAGGATCCAACCGAATATGGTCTCTTGACCAAGAAGAGAGCCACAGACGTTTGCTCGGGTGCCGCTTAGGAGTATGGAAGGCAGCAGATCAGCCCCGATTAACACGTCTATTTGTGCACTCTCATAGAATTTCGGGTCTGCCAAAGAAAATTCGGGAAGTTCCCGTAGGAAATGCTGCGGAATTGAGCAGGACGGAAGTTGACCAGCTAATTGCGGAAGGACATACGCCGTCGCGTCTAGTTGCAGGCCAGGCTTGGTCGGAGATCGAATGAAAAATTGGCAGAGCTTTTTGGACTCTGCTGCCAGTGTTTGGCTTAAGCCGGAGACTTGGGCTCGAATGATCTGATGAGGCAACTTAATCAAGTTGAACAGCCGCTCGGTCATGAATGTTGCCTCCGATCCAGAGTCGATCAAGGCACGAGCCTTGAAGGTTGATCCCAAATGGCAAACGTCAATAATGGCGGTGCCCAGCAAGACGGATCTATGACCCGTGGCAAGATAATTTTGCACCGTGGAGGTTGCGGCACTGGTAGTCGCTGGAGCGGTCGTAGTTGGTCTTGACCTGGGCGAAGAAGTTGAAGTTGGAGTCGAGAGCGTTGGAGACGCGTTACCTCGATGGAGAAGCGTGTGATGGCGGCCGCGGCACGTGAAGCAACTATGAGTGCTGTCACAGTCCCGTAGCTGATGTCCTCGTGCAAAGCAGTTCAGACACAGCTTTTTGCCTTTGATATACGCGGACCGCTCATCGACAGACATCCGGAGAAACCGTGCGCATGTCCGCACTGGATGGTTTTCTCGATTGCACAAGTCGCACCCTCTACCTCTGGGTACTACTCTTGCTTCAAAGGAGTGGATTCTGCTTGCCGTGGAATTAGAGGCTGCCGCTCTGGGCTGAGGCTGACTAGAGCCTGACGGACGGACATCATCTATGGCCTCTAGTGTCCTGTGACGCTCAGTGAGGAAGTTATTTAACTCCTGCCACGTGGGAACATCGACCTTGTTGTGGAGCGACTGCTCCCAGAGGGAAAGTGTCAACTTTGGAAGTTTGGCGGAGACCATATAAACTAATAGGCAATCCCAATTGTCGGTGCTAATATCGCTCGTTTCTAAAGCGGTAAGGCAACTCTGGATGGTGTCTTGAAGCTCTCGCAAAGCTGGCCCAGATTCCTGAGTGATGGACTGCACATTGAACAGTATTTTCAAATGACTGTTTACTAACAACCGTTTGTTTTCGAAACGCTTAGTTAGGTTATCCCAGGCTGAGCGAAAACCATCGTTAGTTAAAGGCGACTTTGCCACAATTGTGTGTGCTTCGCCACTCGTTTTGGAATTCAGGTGGAACAATTTCTCGACCGGCGTCAATCTTGGATTGTTAATATAGATTGCCGTGAAAAGGTCCCTAAACGTCGGCCAGCGAAGATAATCGCCGGTGAAGACCTCGGTATCACACGGAGGTAGCCGACAACCTGAAGGAACGTAGGTCTGGGACGGATCAGCTTGTGTTTGGGGGGTTCGTGGAGCTTGCGCAATAAGATCCTCTATATTCGCACCACACCTTTCGTAGACGCCGTAGCAATAATTATATTTCGCTCGGAGAATTGGCAAGCTGTCAGCTGCACTGTCTCCGGCTGAAATCAGGCGTACATTGCACTCATCGTACTCTTTTTTGATGCGCTCCCACAATGCTCGGACCTCTTCGCGTCGGATATTTAGCATGGACATGCTCGGGGGAGTCGGCGACGGAGTGTTGCATCTCGCTTCGAATTCACTGAGTCGATCTGAAACCTCAATGAATTGATTCAGCGCAAGATCGGACGCAGCTAGAGCCATTTTTGTCTCGGAACGAGTGAGCCTTGCCTGGGGAGAGGGAGTCTTACTGGAAGGTTTAGGTGTGGGCGGCTTGACAACAATTTTCGGAGTTTTTGTTGATGGAATGGGAGATTTTTTATTCCCACCTTCACTGGACATGCCAAAAAACGAACCCTCGGTTGGGAAACGAGTGTACTGGTCGTGAGAAACAAATTTTAGACCTTTGTTGCTGGAATTGCACTCTTGAAAAAATTTGTATTTAGCTGACTTGTGGAATTTGTCTCGCTAGAGGGAGACGGTCTATGGAAGCGACGATAAATTAAAAAGGAATATATGCCCAGTGGAAACGGGGTATATTTAATATGCACAGGAGCGAAAAAAACCCAGAATAATTAAATAATATTTATTCTTAATGTTATTAAGAATATTATAATTAGTATATTTATAATTCGGATATGTGATTATTATTTTGTGTGTGTTTTATTTATTTTTAGAAAATAATACCAACTGTGGTACAGACAAAAAAACCAAAACGGGTAGTTTATTCGAAGAATGGAAGTTAATTATTTATCCAAAATAATTTATTTGCAAATATTTAATTTCTGAGCTATCAACAAACGGTGTGCCGTACGGAGTGACGTTCACACTTAAATTTTTTGGAACCAGACAAAGAAATAAATTTTATTTATTTTTAATTATTGTATGTTGCTGGACAAAAAAACAAATCAAATAATAAAAAAATTAATTTCCAATTATTTTGGTATTTTTAATTTTAATTTGACTGGAATATTAATTATGTGTTGTTATTGGAGTTGGAATTTATTTATTGCAGCTCAGAAATAATTTATTTTATCTTTGGAAAAAATTTATATGTTTAAGACCTTGCACTGGATGTCGTGCAACGGCTCCCTAATGGGTATGGGTGTATATGTGTATATTGGTATGCTGGATTTGGATATAAGTGTATATATGTACATATATATGTGCGTTTGTGCAGTTCGCGCTCACGCCAAAAAATGTTAGAAATAAAACACACTGCAGCCAACAAAGTTTTCCGAGTCGGTGGTGGATTTTAATTATTTATTTTATTCTACGCGGAGGCCGACGGAAAACTTTTAATGTTGGTATATTTTCGCTGTAGGAAGTAGAAAATATGTATGGAGTATATTGAATATATTTGGAGATATATTTATGTATGTGCGTTCGTGCAATTCGCGCTCACGCAAAAAAATGTTGGAAATAAAAAACACACTGAAACCAACAAAGTTTTCCTTGTCGGTGGTGGATTGTAATTATTTATTTTATGCTACACGGAGGCCGACGGAAAACTTTAAATGTTGGTATATTTTCGCTGTAGGAAGTAGAAAATATGTATGATGTATATGGAATATATTTGGATAATTATGTATGTATGTATTTTTATTTTTGGCGGAAAATTTTATTAAAAAATATTGCCGGCGGGTATGTGTTGAGCTTTCGATTTTAATTAAGTGGACTGTATTGCAAGAAAAGGTGTGCAAAATATTTAGCGTAGGACTGCAGTGAAAAAACACTTTGAAAATGGGGGGCCCTTTTTCGGCAGAACACTTGGAATTTTTTCACAGAAATTATTTCTTCACTGTTCACTTCGAATATTTTGCACACTTTACACTTGTCGTTAAATTTTGGATTTTTCACTTTTATTGGTTTTCGGAATTTGCACTTTTATTAAAGTTTGCAATTTTAGCTCTTTATTAAAGTTTTGGAATTTTGCTCATTTGATGTATGTATACTTGTATGTACATACATATGTGTACGGTTTCACTTTGATGTACGGGCCAAAGAGGAATTGGAGGAATATGGCGGCACGATCAAAGAAAAACGGAAAAATGGAATAGATCTTAATAATTGCCGTTTTCGGATTAAATCGGACTTGGATTTTTAGAAAAAATCATGCAGAAAGTCAAACGAAACAGTGTTTTCGAGTGGCTGACTGCAGACCGGCAAATTAATATATGTAGATCTTCGTACTTATCTTGAGCAATTTCGGGCGCTGATCGAATCCGGCTCGAAGGACCAAAAAATGAAGTGGCGGGGCGTCCTTCTTGAAGGCAGCAAAAAACTCCTGGTCTGTGACGGCTGGGGGTGTTAGCTGTGGGGGCAAGAAATCACACACGACGATCGCGAAAAGTAAAAAAGACTAGAACTTCGATTATGGCGCGGACCGGCCGGGCGTTTATTTCATGCGTTGACGTTTTGGAACTAATTTAAGCTAAGCTAAGCTAGGCGCTTGGAGGCGCAGCGGAGACTTCTCGCGCTCGGGGAGTGGAGAGCCTGGACGGCCGAGCGCGACATGCTCCAAGCTTCGGGAGAGGGAGAGTGCGGTGTGGGGAGAAGCTCCGGGAGAGGGAGAGCGGGAGAGGCCTGAACATGCAGCTAGATAGATATTTTAACAACAAATTCAGAGAGGTATTCCACTTTTAAATCGGGTAAAAATTTCAAAAGTTTGGGCTAAGCAGTGCTGGGATCTGGTCACTTTTCTGCAAACCCATTTTTTGCAAATTTTGACAGGTCGGGGGTCATAAAAAACTACAAAATATTGACCAAAAATTCGAAAATAAACCAATAGTGCAGCTAGATAGATATTTTAACAACAAATTCAGAGAGGTATTCCACTTTTAAATCGGGTAAAAATTTCAAAAGTTAGGGCTAAGCAGTGCTGGGATCTGGTCACTTTTCTGCAAACCCATTTTTTTTGACAAAGGCGGGGAAAAAAAAAAAATATTGACCAAAAATTCGAAAATAAACCAATAATGCAGCTAGATAAATATTTTAAAAAAAAAAATAGAGAGGTATTCCACTTTTAAATCGGGTAAAAATTTCAAAAGTTTGGGCTAAAGTGGTGGGATCTGGTCACTTTTCTGCAAACCCATTTTTTGCAAATTTTGACAGGTCGGGGGTCATAAAAAACTACAAAATATTGACCAAAAATTCGAAAATAAACCAATAATGCAGCTAGATAGATATTTTAATAACAAATTCAGAGAGGTATTCCACTTTTAAATCGGGTAAAAATTTCAAAAGTTTGGGCTAAGCAGTGCTGGGATCTGGTCACTTTTCTGCAAACCCATTTTTTTGCAAATTTTGACAGGTCGGGGGTCATAAAAAACTACAAAATATTGACCAAAAATTCGAAAATAAACCAATAATGCAGCTAGATAGATATTCGAATAACAAATTCAGAGAGGTATTCCACTTTTAAATCGGGTAAAAATTTCAAAAGTTTGGGCTAAGCAGCGCTGGGATCTGGTCACTTTTCTGCAAACCCATTTTTTGCAAATTTTGACAGGTCGGGGGTCATAAAAAATTAAAAAATATTGACCAAAAATTCGAAAATAAACCAATGATGTAGCTAGATAGATATTTTAATAACAAATTCAGAGAGGCATTCCACTTTTAAATCGGGTAAAAATTTCAAAAGTTTGGGCTAAGCAGTGCTGGGATCTGGTCACTTTTCTGCAAACCCATTTTTTGCAAATTTTGACAGGTCGGGGGTCATAAAAAATTACAAAATATTGACCAAAAATTCGAAAATAAACCAATAATGCAGCTAGATAGATATTTTAATAGCAAATTCAGAGAGGTATTCCACTTTTAAATCGGGTAAAAATTTCAAAAGTTTGGGCTAAGCAGTGATGGGATCTGGTCACTTTTCTGCAAACCCATTTTTTGCAAATTTTGACAGGTCGGGTGTCATAAAAAACTACAAAATATTGACCAAAAATTCGAAAATAAACCAATAATGCAGCTAGATAGATATTTTAACAACAAATTCAGAGAGGTATTCCACTTTTAAATCGGGTAAAAATTTCAAAAGTTAGGGCTAAGCAGTGCTGGGATCTGGTCACTTTTCTGCAAACCCATTTTTTGCAAATTTTGACAGGTCGGGGGTCATAAAAAATTACAAAATATTGACCAAAAATTCGAAAATAAACCAATAATGCAGCTAGATAGATATTTTAACAACAAATTCAGAGAGGTATTCCACTTTTAAATCGGGTAAAAATTTCAAAAGTTTGGGCTAAGCAGTGCTGGGATCTGGTCACTTTTCTGCAAACCCATTTTTTGCAAATTTTGACAGGTCGGGGGTCATAAAAAACTACAAAATATTGACCAAAAATTCGAAAATAAACCAATAATGCAGCTAGATAGATATTCGAATAACAAATTCAGAGAGGTATTCCACTTTTAAATCGGGTAAAAATTTCAAAAGTTTGGGCTAAGCAGCGCTGGGATCTGGTCACTTTTCTGCAAACCCATTTTTTGCAAATTTTGACAGGTCGGGGGTCATAAAAAATTAAAAAATATTGACCAAAAATTCGAAAACAAACCAATGATGTAGCTAGATAGATATTTTAATAACAAATTCAGAGAGGCATTCCACTTTTAAATCGGGTAAAAATTTCAAAAGTTATGGGATAAGCAGTGCTGGGATCTGGTCACTTTTCTGCAAACCCATTTTTTTGCAAATTTTGACAGGTCGGGGGTCATAAAAAATTACAAAATATTGACCAAAAATTCGAAAATAAACCAATAATGCAGCTAGATAGATATTTTAACAACAAATTCAGAGAGGTATTCCACTTTTAAATCGGGTAAAAATTTCAAAAGTTTGGGCTAAGCAGTGCTGGGATCTGGTCACTTTTCTGCAAACCCATTTTTTGCAAATTTTGACAGGTCGGGGGTCATAAAAAACTACAAAATATTGACCAAAAATTCGAAAATAAACCAATAATGCAGCTAGATAGATATTTTAACAACAAATTCAGAGAGGTATTCCACTTTTAAATCGGGTAAAAATTTCAAAAGTTTGGGCTACGCAGTGCTGGGATCTGGTCACTTTTCTGCAAACCCATTTTTCGCAAATTTTGACAGGTCGGGGGTCATAAAAAATTACAAAATATTGACCAAAAATTCGAAAATAAACCAATAATGCAGCTAGATAGATATTTTAATAACAAATTCAGAGAGGTATTCCACTTTTAAATCGGGTAAAAATTTCAAAAGTTTGGGCTTTGCAGTGCTGGGATCTGGTCACTTTTCTGCAAACCCATTTTTTGCAAATTTTGACAGGTCGGGGGTCATAAAAAACTACAAAATATTGACCAAAAATTCGAAAATAAACCAATAATGCAGCTAGATAGATATTCGAATAACAAATTCAGAGAGGTATTCCACTTTTAAATCGGGTAAAAATTTCAAAAGTTATGGGCTAAGCAGTGCTGGGATATGGCCACTTTTCTGCAAACCCATTTTTTGGAAATTTTGACAGGTCGGGGGTCATAAAAAATTACAAAATATTGACCAAAAATTCGAAAATAAACCAATAATGCAGCTAGATAGATATTCGAATAACAAATTCAGAGAGGTATTCCACTTTTAAATCGGGTAAAAATTTCAAAAGTTATGGGCTAAGCAGTGCCGGGATCTGGTCACTTTTCTGCAAACCCATTTTTTGCAAATTTTGACAGGTCGGGGGTCATAAAAAATTACGAAACATTGACCAAAAATTCGAAAATAAACCAATGATGTAGCTAGATAGATATTTTAATAACAAATTCAGAGAGACATTCCACTTTTAAATCGGGTAAAAATTTCAAAAGGTATGGGCTAAGCAGTGCTGGGATCTGGTCACTTTTCTGCAAACCCATTTTTTTGCAAATTTTGACAGGTCGGGGGTCATAAAAAATTAAAAAGTATTGACCAAAAATTCGAAAATAAACCAATAATGCAGCTAGATAGATATTTTAACAACAAATTCAGAGAGGTATTCCACTTTTAAATCGGGTAAAAATTTTAAAAGTTTGGGCTAAGCAGTGCTGGGATCTGGTCACTTTTCTGCAAACCCATTTTTTGCAAATTTTGACAGGTCGGGGGTCATAAAAAATGACGAAACATTGACCAAAAATTCGAAAATAAACCAATGATGTAGCTAGATAGATATTTTAATAACAAATTCAGAGAGGCATTCCACTTTTAAATCGGGTAAAAATTTCAAAAGTTATGGGATAAGCAGTGCTGGGATCTGGTCACTTTTCTGCAAACCCATTTTTTTGCAAATTTTGACAGGTTGGGGGTCATAAAAAATTAAAAAATATTGACCAAAAATTCGAAAATAAACCAATGATGCAGCTAGATAGATATTTTAACAACAAATTCAGAGAGGTATTCCACTTTTAAATCGGGTAAAAATTTCAAAAGTTTGGGCTAAGCAGCGCTGGGATCTGGTCACTTTTCTGCAAACCCATTTTTTGCAAATTTTGACAGGTCGGGGGTCATAAAAAATTAAAAAATATTGACCAAAAAATTCGAAAATAAACCAATAATGCAGCTAGATAGATATTTTAATAACAAATTCAGAGAGGTATTCCACTTTTAAATCGGGTAAAAATTTCAAAAGTTATGGGCTAAGCAGTGCTGGGTTCTGGTCACTTTTCTGCAAACCCATTTTTTTGCAAATTTTGACAGGTCGGGGGTCATAAAAAATTACAAAATATTGACCAAAAATTCGAAAATCAACCAATAATGCAGCTAGATAGATATTTTAATAACAAATTCAGAGAGGTATTCCACTTTTAAATCGGGTAAAAATTTCAAAAGTTTGGGCTTAGCAGTGCTGGGATCTGGTCACTTTTCTGCAAACCCATTTTTTGCAAATTTTGACAGGTCGGGGGTCATAAAAAATTACAAAATATTGACCAAAAATTCGAAAATAAACCAATAATGCAGCTAGATAGATATTTTAATAACAAATTCAGAGAGGTATTCCACTTTTAAATCGGGTAAAAATTTCAAAAGTTTGGGCTTTGCAGTGCTGGGATCTGGTCACTTTTCTGCAAACCCATTTTTTGCAAATTTTGACAGGTCGGGGGTCATAAAAAACTACAAAATATTGACCAAAAATTCGAAAATAAACCAATAATGCAGCTAGATAGATATTCGAATAACAAATTCAGAGAGGTATTCCACTTTTAAATCGGGTAAAAATTTCAAAAGTTTGGGCTAAGCAGTGCTGGGATCTGGTCACTTTTCTGCAAACCCATTTTTTGCAAATTTTGACAGGTCGGGGGTCATAAAAAATGACGAAACATTGACCAAAAAATTCGAAAATAAACCAATGATGTAGCTAGATAGATATTTTAATAACAAATTCAGAGAGGCATTCCACTTTTAAATCGGGTAAAAATTTCAAAAGTTATGGGATAAGCAGTGCTGGGATCTGGTCACTTTTCTGCAAACCCATTTTTTTGCAAATTTTGACAGGTCGGGGGTCATAAAAAATTACAAAATATTGACCAAAAATTCGAAAATAAACCAATAATGCAGCTAGATAGATATTTTAACAACAAATTCAGAGAGGTATTCCACTTTTAAATCGGGTAAAAATTTCAAAAGTTTGGGCTAAGCAGTGCTGGGATCTGGTCACTTTTCTGCAAACCCATTTTTTGCAAATTTTGACAGGTCGGGGGTCATAAAAAATTACAAAATATTGACCAAAAATTCGAAAATAAACCAATAATGCAGCTAGATAGATATTTTAACAACAAATTCAGAGAGGTATTCCACTTTTAAATCGGGTAAAAATTTCAAAAGTTTGGGCTAAGCAGTGCTGGGATCTGGTCACTTTTCTGCAAACCCATTTTTTGCAAATTTTGACAGGTCGGGGGTCATAAAAAATTACAAAATATTGACCAAAAATTCGAAAATAAACCAATAATGCAGCTAGATAGATATTTTAATAACAAATTCAGAGAGGTATTCCACTTTTAAATCGGGTAAAAATTTCAAAAGTTTGGGCTTTGCAGTGCTGGGATCTGGTCACTTTTCTGCAAACCCATTTTTTGCAAATTTTGACAGGTCGGGGGTCATAAAAAACTACAAAATATTGACCAAAAATTCGAAAATAAACCAATAATGCAGCTAGATAGATATTCGAATAACAAATTCAGAGAGGTATTCCACTTTTAAATCGGGTAAAAATTTCAAAAGTTTGGGCTAAGCAGTGCTGGGATCTGGTCACTTTTCTGCAAACCCATTTTTTGCAAATTTTGACAGGTCGGGGGTCATAAAAAATGACGAAACATTGACCAAAAATTCGAAAATAAACCAATGATGTAGCTAGATAGATATTTTAATAACAAATTCAGAGAAGCATTCCACTTTTAAATCGGGTAAAAATTTCAAAAGTTATGGGATAAGCAGTGCTGGGATCTGGTCACTTTTCTGCAAACCCATTTTTTTGCAAATTTTGACAGGTCGGGGGTCATAAAAAATTAAAAAATATTGACCAAAAATTCGAAAATAAACCAATAATGCAGCTAGATAGATATTTTAACAACAAATTCAGAGAGGTATTCCACTTTTAAATCGGGTAAAAATTTCAAAAGTTTGGGCTAAGCAGTGCTGGGATCTTGTCACTTTTCTGCAAACCCATTTTTTGCAAATTTTGACAGGTCGGGGGTCATAAAAAATTACAAAATATTGACCAAAAATTCGAAAATAAACCAATAATGCAGCTAGATAGATATTTTAACAACAAATTCAGAGAGGTATTCCACTTTTAAATCGGGTAAAAATTTCAAAAGGTTTGGGATAAGCAGTACTGGGATCTGGTCACTTTTCTGCAAACCCATTTTTTGCAAATTTTAACAAGTCGGGGGTCATAAAAAACTACAAAATATTGACCAAAAATTCGAAAATAAACCAATAATGCAGCTAGATAGATATTTTAATAACAAATTCAGAGAGGTATTCCACTTTTAAATCGGGTAAAAATTTCAAAAGTTATGGGCTAAGCAGTGCTGGGTTCTGGTCACTTTTCTGCAAACCCATTTTTTTGCAAATTTTGACAGGTCGGGGGTCATAAAAAATAACAAAATATTGACCAAAAATTCGAAAATAAACCAATAATGCAGCTAGATAGATATTTTAACAACAAATTCAGAGAGGTATTCCACTTTTAAATCGGGTAAAAATTTCAAAAGTTTGGGCTAAGCAGTGCTGGGATCTGGTCACTTTTCTGCAAACCCATTTTTTGCAAATTTTGACAGGTCGGGGGTCATAAAAAACTACAAAATATTGACCAAAAATTCGAAAATAAACCAATAATGCAGCTAGATAGATATTTTAACAACAAATTCAGAGAGGTATTCCACTTTAAAATCGGGTAAAAATTTCAAAAGTTTGGGCTTTGCAGTGCTGGGATCTTGTCACTTTTCTGCAAACCCATTTTTTGCAAATTTTAACAAGTCGGGGGTCATAAAAAACTACAAAATATTGACCAAAAATTCGAAAATAAACCAATAATGCAGCTATTTAGATATTCGAATAACAAATTCAGAGAGGTATTCCACTTTTAAATCGGGTAAAAATTTCAAAAGTTTGGGCTAAGCAGTGCTGGGATCTGGTCACTTTTCTGCAAACCCATTTTTTGCAAATTTTGACAGGTCGGGGGTCATAAAAAATTACAAAATATTGACCAAAAATTCGAAAATAAACCAATAATGCAGCTAGATAGATATTTTAACAACAAATTCAGAGAGGTATTCCACTTTTAAATCGGGTAAAAATTTCAAAAGTTTGGGCTAAGCAGTGCTGGGATCTGGTCACTTTTCTGCAAACCCATTTTTTGCAAATTTTGACAGGTCGGGGGTCATAAAAAATTACAAAATATTGACCATAAATTCGAAAATAAACCAATAATGCAGCTAGATAGATATTTTAACAACAAACTCAGAGAGGTATTCCACTTTTAAATCGGGTAAAAATTTCAAAAGTTTGGGCTAAGCAGTGCTGGGATCTGGTCACTTTTCTGCAAACCCATTTTTTGCAAATTTTGACAGGTCGGGGGTCATAAAAAATTACAAAATATTTACCAAAAATTCGAAAATAAACCAATAATGCAGCTAGATAGATATTTTAATAACAAATTCAGAGAGGTATTCCACTTTTAAATCGGGTAAAAATTTCAAAAGTTTGGGCTTTGCAGTGCTGGGATCTGGTCACTTTTCTGCAAACCCATTTTTTGCAAATTTTGACAGGTCGGGGGTCATAAAAAACTACAAAATATTGACCAAAAATTCGAAAATAAACCAATAATGCAGCTAGATAGATATTCGAATAACAAATTCAGAGAGGTATTCCACTTTTAAATCGGGTAAAAATTTCAAAAGTTTGGGCTAAGCAGTGCTGGGATCTGGTCACTTTTCTGCAAACCCATTTTTTGCAAATTTTGACAGGTCGGGGGTCATAAAAAATGACGAAACATTGACCAAAAATTCGAAAATAAACCAATGATGTAGCTAGATAGATATTTTAATAACAAATTCAGAGAGGCATTCCACTTTTAAATCGGGTAAAAATTTCAAAAGTTATGGGATAAGCAGTGCTGCGATCTGGTCACTTTTCTGCAAACCCATTTTTTGCAAATTTTGACAGGTCGGGGGTCATAAAAAATTACAAAATATTGACCAAAAATTCGAAAATAAACCAATAATGCAGCTAGATAGATATTTTAACAACAAATTCAGAGAGGTATTCCACTTTTAAATCGGGTAAAAATTTCAAAAGCTTGGGCTAAGCAGTGCTGGGATCTTGTCACTTTTCTGCAAACCCATTTTTTGCAAATTTTGACAGGTCGGGGGTCATAAAAAACTACAAAATATTGACCAAAAATTCGAAAATAAACCAATAATGCAGCTAGATAGATATTTTAACAACAAATTCAGAGAGGTATTCCACTTTTAAATCGGGTAAAAATTTCAAAAGTTATGGGCTAAGCAGTGCTGGGATCTGGTCACTTTTCTGCAAACCCATTTTTTGCAAATTTTGACAGGTCGGGGGTCATAAAAAATTACAAAATATTGACCAAAAATTCGAAAATAAACCAATAATGCAGCTAGATAGATATTTTAATAACAAATTCAGAGAGGTATTCCACTTTTAAATCGGGTAAAAATTTCAAAAGGTTTGGGATAAGCAGTACTGGGATCTGGTCACTTTTCTGCAAACCCATTTTTTGCAAATTTTGACAGGTCGGGGGTCATAAAAAACTACAAAATATTGACCAAAAATTCGAAAATAAACCAATAATGCAGCTAGATAGATATTTTAATAACAAATTCAGAGAGGTATTCCACTTTTAAATCGGGTAAAAATTTCAAAAGTTATGGGCTAAGCAGTGCTGGGTTCTGGTCACTTTTCTGCAAACCCATTTTTTTGCAAATTTTGACAGGTCGGGGGTCATAAAAAATAACAAAATATTGACCAAAAATTCGAAAATATACCAATAATGCAGCTAGATAGATATTTTAACAACAAATTCAGAGAGGTATTCCACTTTTAAATCGGGTAAAAATTTCAAAAGTTTGGGCTAAGCAGTGCTGGGATCTGGTCACTTTTCTGCAAACCCATTTTTTGCAAATTTTGACAGGTCGGGGGTCATAAAAAACTACAAAATATTGACCAAAAATTCGAAAATAAACCAATAATGCAGCTAGATAGATATTTTAACAACAAATTCAGAGAGGTATTCCACTTTTTAAATCGGGTAAAAATTTCAAAAGTTTGGGCTTTGCAGTGCTGGGATCTGGTCACTTTTCTGCAAACCCATTTTTTGCAAATTTTAACAAGTCGGGGGTCATAATAAACTACAAAATATTGACCAAAAATTCGAAAATAAACCAATAATGCAGCTATTTAGATATTCGAATAACAAATTCAGAGAGGTATTCCACTTTTAAATCGGGTAAAAATTTCAAAAGTTTGGGCTAAGCAGTGCTGGGATCTGGTCACTTTTCTGCAAACCCATTTTTTGCAAATTTTGACAGGTCGGGGGTCATAAAAAATTACAAAATATTGACCAAAAATTCGAAAATAAACCAATGATGTAGCTAGATAGATATTTTAATAACAAATTCAGAGAGGCATTCCACTTTTAAATCGGGTAAAAATTTCAAAAGTTATGCGATAAGCAGTGCTGGGATCTGGTCACTTTTCTGCAAACCCATTTTTTTGCAAATTTTGACAGGTCGGGGGTCATAAAAAATTACAAAATATTGACCAAAAATTCGAAAATAAACCAATAATGCAGCTAGATAGATATTTTAACAACAAATTCAGAGAGGTATTCCACTTTTAAATCGGGTAAAAATTTCAAAAGTTTGGGCTAAGCAGTGCTGGGATCTGGTCACTTTTCTGCAAACCCATTTTTGCAAATTTTGACAGGTCGGGGGTCATAAAAAATTAAAAAATATTGACCAAAAAATTCGAAAATAAACCAATAATGCAGCTAGATAGATATTTTAATAACAAATTCAGAGAGGCATTCCACTTTTAAATCGGGTAAAAATTTCAAAAGTTATGCGATAAGCAGTGCTGGGATCTGGTCACTTTTCTGCAAACCCATTTTTTTGCAAATTTTGACAGGTCGGGGGTCATAAAAAATTACAAAATATTGACCAAAAATTCGAAAATAAACCAATAATGCAGCTAGATAGATATTCAAATAACAAATTCAGAGAGGTATTCCACTTTTAAATCGGGTAAAAATTTCAAAAGGTTTGGGATAAGCAGTACTGGGATCTGGTCACTTTTCTGCAAACCCATTTTTTGCAAATTTTAACAAGTCGGGGGTCATAAAAAACTACAAAATATTGACCAAAAATTCGAAAATAAACCAATAATGCAGCTAGATAGATATTTTAATAACAAATTCAGAGAGGTATTCCACTTTTAATTCTGAATTTGTTATTCGAATATTCCACTTTTAAATCGGGTAAAAATTTCAAAAGGTTTGGGATAAGCAGTGCTGGGATCTGGTCACTTTTCTGCAAACCCATTTTTTGCAAATTTTAACAAGTCGGGGGTCATAAAAAACTACAAAATATTGACCAAAAATTCGAAAAGAAACCAATAATGCAGCTAGATAGATATTTTAATAACAAATTCAGAGAGGTATTCCACTTTTAAATCGGGTAAAAATTTCAAAAGTTATGGGCTAAGCAGTGCTGGGTTCTGATCACTTTTCTGCAAACCCATTTTTTTGCAAATTTTGACAGGTCAGGGGTCATAAAAAATTACAAAATATTGACCAAAAATTCGAAAATAAACCAATAATGCAGCTAGATAGATATTTTAATAACAAATTCAGAGAGGTATTCCACTTTTAAATCGGGTAAAAATTTCAAAAGTTTGGGCTTAGCAGTGCTGGGATCACTTTTCTGCAAACCCATTTTTTGCAAATTTTGACAAGTCGGGGGTCATAAAAATTACAAAATATTGACCAAAAATTCGAAAATAAACCAATAATGCAGCTAGATAGATATTTTAATAACAAATTCAGAGAGGCATTCCACTTTTAAATCGGGTAAAAATTTCAAAAGTTATGGGATAAGCAGTGCTGGGATCTGGTCACTTTTCTGCAAACCCATTTTTTTGCAAATTTTGACAGGTCGGGGGTCATAAAAATTACAAAATATTGACCAAAAATTCGAAAATAAACCAATAATGCAGCTAGATAGATATTTTAATAGCAAATTCAGAGAGGTATTCCACTTTTAAATCGGGTAAAAATTTCAAAAGTTATGGGCTAAGCAGTGCTGGGTTCTGGTCACTTTTCTGCAAACCCATTTTTGCAAATTTTGACAGGTCGGGGGTCATAAAAAATTACAAAATATTGACCAAAAAATTCGAAAATAAACCAATAATGCAGCTAGATAGATATTTTAACAACAAATTCAGAGAGGTATTCCACTTTTAAATCGGGTAAAAATTTCAAAAGTTTGGGCTTTGCAGTGCTGGGATCTTGTCACTTTTCTGCAAACCCATTTTTTGCAAATTTTAACAAGTCGGGGGTCATAAAAAACTACAAAATATTGACCAAAAATTCGAAAATAAAC
>NW_025064616.1:0-474 GCF_018152265.1 Drosophila ficusphila | reverse complement strand
TGTTCAGAGGAATGCAACTAATTTGTTGCTACCGCTTTATGCACTTCAAAAAAAGGCCAATGTTTTGCGATTTAAATGAGATGTGATTTTATATTTGTGTCTGAGTATTATTTTGTTATTCTTGTGTACAATGTTTATGTATTTGCGTACAAGATCGCGACCGACAATCCTGTTTGCGAGGTTTTTGCGAGTACGAACGAAAGATGTAAATCGGTTAAGAGTTGCGAAGACGAATGAGATGATAAAGAAGATAGATAAAACAAGATAAGCTGGAGGCGCGATTACACTATGCGGGTGTTGGTAAACAACTTACGTTTACGTTACGGTTACTTTATGGTTACATTACATTAGCAGCTGGACATTTGAATAAAGAGTAGAATTTATAAGTTAGGGGTTCTGCTCGAACATGCTCCCCCTGCTGGAAGAGTCACGCTGACAGACGAGGTGGTCCTCAAAGGGCAGAACGGCTAACTT
>NW_025064615.1:0-131917 GCF_018152265.1 Drosophila ficusphila | reverse complement strand
CAAAAAATTTAAAAATTTTTCAAAAAAATAAAAATTTTCCAAAAAAATTTTAAAATTTTCAAAAAAATTAAAAAATTTTCCAAAAAAAATTTAAAAAATTTTCCAAAAAATTTAAAAATTTAAATCCAAAAAAAATTTAAAAAAATATTTTCACAAAAAATTTAAAAAATTTTCACAAAAAATTTAAAAATCTCAAAAAATTTAAAAAATTTTCCAAAAAAAATTAAAAAATTTTCAAAAAAATTTCAAAAAATTCTAAAAATTTCCAAAAAAAAATTTTTTCTCAAAAAAAAATCACAAAATTTCCCAAAAAATTTTCAAGACATTAAAAATTTTTCAAAAAATCACAAAAATTTCCCAAAAAAAATTTAAAATAAAAAAAATATTTTTAAAAAAATTCAAAAAAATTTCCCAAAAAATAATTAAAAAAATTAAAAAAATCACAAAAATTTCAAAAAAAATTTAAAAATTTTCAACAAAAATTTAAAAAATTTTCCAAAAAATTTAAAAATTTTCAAAAAAAAAATTCAAAAAATTTTCCAAAAAAAAATTTTCAAAAATTTAAAAAAATAAAAATTTAAAATTTTCAAAAAAATTAAAAAAATTTTTCAAAAATTTAAAAATTCCCAAAAAAAAAATTAAAAAAAATTTTCAAAAAAATTCAAAAAAAATTTAAAAAAATTTTCAAAAAAAATTTCAAAAAAAATTTCAAAAAAAATTTAAAAAAAAAATTTTCAAAAAAAATTTAAAAATTTTCAAAAAAATTTAAAAAATTTTCCAAAAAAATTTAAAAATTTTCCAAAAAATTAAAAAATATTTCAAAAAAAAATCAAAAAATTTCCAAAAAATTAAAATTTCAAAAAAAAAAATTTTCCAAAAATTTAAAAATTAAAAAAAAATTTTTTCAAAAAAAACTTCCCAAAAATTTTAAAAAAATTTTCAAAAAAAAACAAAAATTTCCCAAAAAAATTCAAAAGAATTTCCCAAACAAAATGAAATTAAAAAAAAAAAATCAAAAAATTTCCCAAAAATTTAAAAAAAAAAAAAAATTCCCCCAAAAGAAAATTAAGAAAAAAAAAAATCAAAATTTCCAAAAAAAAAATTTTCCAAAAAATTTAAAAAAATTTTTTTTAAATCACAAAAATTTCCCAAAAAAAATTAAAAAAAAGAAAAAAGGAAGCTAGCTTCGGCAAACCGAAGCTTATATACCCTTCAGTCATCAAATATTTCGAACAGAATACACAAAGGCTAAACAACATCGAAGCAAAAACACCTTTTCTATTAATTTTTCATATTTTTTTGACTATTGTTCAAGTGACAGCTATATGATATAGTCGTCTGATTTTGATGAAATTTTATTTGTTATTCAAATTAAACAAAATTAAAAAAATTAAAAAATTTTTCAAAAAAAATCCCAAAAATTTCCAAACAAAAAAAATTAAAAAAAAAAATTTCAAAAATTAAAATTTTATAAAAAATCACAAAATTTCAAAACAAATTTCCAAAAAAATATATTTTTTTAAATCACAAAAATTTCCCAAAAAATTTCCAAAAAAAAAAAAAAATTTCCCCAAAACAAAAAATTATTTACAAAAAAAATCACAAAAATTTCCAAAAAAATTTAAAAATTTTCGAACAAAAATTTAAAAAATTTCGAACAAAAAATTTAAAAATTTTCGAAAAAATTTAAAAAATTTTCGAACAAAAATTAAAAAAATTTTCGAAAAAAATTTAAAAATTTCCAAAATTTTAAAAAAAAATTTTTCAAAAAATTTTCCAAAAAATTTAAAAAATTTTCCAAAAAAAAAATTTTTCAAAAAAATTAAAAAATTTCGAAAAAAAATTTAAAAAAATTTTCGAACAAAAATTTAAAAAAATTTTCGAACAAAAATTTAAAAATTTTCGAACAAAAATTTAAAAAATTTTCAAAAAATTTTCCAAAAAAAATTTAAAAATTTTCCAAAAATTTAAAATTTTCCAAAAAAATTTAAAAATTTTTCCAAAAAATTTTAAAAATTTTCCAAAAAATTTAAAAATTTCCAAAAAAAAAAAAAAAATTCCAAAAAAATTTTTCTCAAAAAAAAAATCACAAAATTTCCCAAAAAATTTCAAGACATAAAAATTTTTCAAAAAAAAATCAAAAAAATTCCCCCAAAAAAAAAATTTCAAAATTATTTCAAAAAAATTTCAAAAAATTTCAAAAAATGAAAATTTCCCAAAAAAATTAAAAAAAAAAAAAATCTAAAAATTTCCAAAAAATTTAAAAATTTTCGAACAAAAATTTAAAAATTTTCGAACAAAAATTTAAAAAATTTTCGAACAAAAATTTAAAAAATTTTCGAACAAAAAATTTTAAAAAAATTTTCCAAAAAAATTTAAAAAATTTTCCAAAAAATTTAAAAATTTTTCAAAAAATTTAAAAAATTTTCCAACAAAAATTTAAAAAATTTCCAAAAAATTTAAAAAAATTTCCAAAAAAATTAAAAAATTTTCAAAAAAAATTTTAAAAAATTTTCCAAAAAATTTTAAAAAATTTCCAAAAAATTTTTCCAAAAAAAATTTAAAAATTTTCCAAAAAAAAATTTAAAAAATTTAAAAAATTCAAAAAATTTTTTCTCAAAAAAAAAAAATCACCAAAATTTCCCAAAAAAATTCAAAAAAATAAAAAATTTTCAAAAAAATTCAAAAGAATTTCCCAAAAAAATGAAATTAAAAAAAAAAAAATCACAAAAATTTCCCAAAAAATTAAAAAAAAATTCCCAAAAAGAAAATTAAGAAAAAAAACACAAAAATTTCAAAAAAAAAAAATTCACAAAAAAAAATTTTTTTTTAAATCACAAAAATTTCCCCAAAAAAAAAAAATTAAAAAAACAAGAAAGGAAGCTAGCATCGGCAAAGCTTAAGCTTATACCCTTGCAGTCATCAAATATTTCGAACAGAATACACAAAGGCTAAACAACATCGAAGCAACGACGACTTTTCTATTAATTTTTCATATTTTTGACTATTGTTCATGTGACAGCTATATGATATAGTCGTCTGATTTTGATGAAATTTTATTTGTTATTCAAATTAAACAAAATTAAAAAAATTAAAATTTTTTTCAAAAAAAAAAAAAATTTCCCAAACAAAAACAAATTTAAAAAAAAAAATCTCAAAAATTTTTCAAAAAAAAATTTTATTAAAAATCAAAAAATTTCAAAAAAATTTCCCAAAAAAAATTTTTTTTTTAAATCTAAAAAATTTCCCAAAAAATTTCAAAAAAAAATTTCCAAAAAAAAAAAAAAAATTTCCCAAAAACAAAAAATTTTTTACAAAAAAATCAAAAAATTTTCCAAAAAAATTTAAAAATTTCCAAAAAAATTAAAAAATTTTCCAAAAAAATTTCCAAAAATTTAAAAAATTTTCCAAAAAATTAAAAAATTTTCAAAAAAATTTTTAAAAATTTTTCCAAAAAAATTTAAAAATTTCAAAAAATTTTCAAAAAATTTTCCAAAAAATTTAAAAAATTTTCGAACAAAAAATTAAAAAATTTTCGAAAAAAATTTAAAAAATTTTCCAAAAAATTTAAAAAATTTTCAAAAAAATTTAAAAAATTTTCCAAAAAAATTTAAAAAAATTTAAAAATCCAAAAAATTTTTTTTTCAAAAAAAATCAAAAAATTTCCCAAAAAATTTCAAGACATTAAAAATTTTTCAAGAAAAATCAAAAATTTCCCAAAAAAATTCAAAATAAAAAATTTTCAAAAAAAAAAATTTAAAAAAATTCCAAAAAAATTAAAAATTTTCAAAAAAAAATTTTCAAAAATTTTCCAAAAATTTAAAAAATTTTCGAACAAAAAATTTAAAAATTTTCAAAAAAAATTTAAAAAATTTTCGAACAAAAAATTTAAAAAATTTTCGAACAAAATTTAAAAATTTTCCAAAAAATTTAAAATTCTAAAAATTCCAAAAAAATTTTTCTCAAAAAAAAAATCACAAAAATTTCCCAAAAATTTCTAGACATTAAAAATTTTTCAAAAAAATCACAAAAATTTCCCAAAAAAAATTAAAAAAAATAAAAAAATTTCAAAAAATTTTCAAAAAAAATTCAAAAGAATTTCCCAAACAAAATGAAATTAAAAAAAAAAAAATCACAAAAATTTCCCAAAAAATTCAAAAAAAAAACAAAAAGAAAATTAAAAAAAAAACAAAATTCCAAAAAAAAAAAATTAATTCCAAAAAAAATTTTTTTCCAAAAAAAATTTAAAAAAAAAATTTTCCAAAAAAAATTTCCCAAAAAAAAAAAAAACAAGAAAGGAAGCTAGCTTCGGCAAACCGAAGCTTATATACCCTTGCAGTCATCAAATATTTCGAACAGAATACACAAAGGCTAAACAACATCGAAGCAACTACGACTTTTCTATTAATTTTTCATATTTTTGACTATTGTTCATGTGACAGCTATATGATATAGTCGTCTGATTTTGTATAATTTTATTTGTTATTCAAATTAAACAAAATAAAAAATAAAAATTAAAAAAATTTTTTCAAAAAAAAATCCCAAAAATTTCCCAAACAAAAAAAATTTTAAAAAAAAAATCTCAAAAAATTTTATTAAAAATCACAAAAATTTCAAAAAAAATTCCCAAACAAAAAAAAATTTTTTTTCAAAATCAAAAAATTTCCCAAAAATTTCAAAAAAATTAAAAAAAATTCCAAAAAAAAAAAAATCCTTCCCAAAAAAAAAAATTATTTAAAAAAAAAAATCACAAAAATTTCCAAAAAAATTTAAAAAATTTTCGAACAAAAATTTAAAAAATTTTCAAACAAAAATTTAAAAAATTTTCGAACAAAAATTTAAAAATTTTCGAACAAAAATTTAAAAAATTTTCCAAAAAAATTTAAAAAATTTTCCAAAAAAAATTTAAAAAATTTTCCAAAAAAATTTAAAAAATTTTCCAAAAAAATTTAAAAATTTTCAAAAAAAATTTAAAAAATTTTCCAAAAAATTTTCCAAAAAAAATTTAAAAAATTCTAAAAATTCCAAAAAAATTTTTCTCAAAAAAAAAAAATCACAAAAATTTCCCAAAAAATTTCAAGACATTAAAAATTTTTCAAAAAAAATCACAAAAATTTCCCAAAAAAAATTCAAAATAAAAAAAAAAATTTTTCAAAAAAATTCAAAAGAATTTCCCAAACAAAATGAAATTAAAAAAAAAAAAATCACAAAAATTTCCCAAAAAATTAAAAAAAAAAAAATTCCCAAAAGAGAAAGAGTTCTGGGATCTGGTCACTTTTCTGCAAACCCATTTTTTGCAAATTTTGACAGGTCGGGGGTCATAAAAAAATTCTAAAAAATAAAATAAAAAAAAAAAAAAATTTTAAAATTTTTAATTTTTTAAAAATTTTAAAAATTTTAAATTTTGGGGGTGGAGTGGTGCTTTTTTTTTTCAAAACCCACCTTTTTTAAAAATTTTAGGGTGGGGTCATAAAAAATTACAAAATATTGACCAAAAATTCGAAAAAAACCAATAATGCAGCTAGATAGATATTTTAATAACAAATTCAGAGAGGTATTCCATTTTTAAATCGGGTAAAAATTTCAAAAGTTATGGACTAAGCAGTGCTGGGATCTGGTCACTTTTCTGGAAACCCATTTTTTGCAAATTTTGACAGGTCGGGGGTCATAAAAAATTACAAAATATTGACCAAAAATTCGAAAATAAACCAATGATGCAGCTAGATAGATATTTTAATAACAAATTCAGAGAGGTATTCCACTTTTAAATCGGGTAAAAATTTCAAAAGTTATGGGCTAAGCAGTGCTGGGATCTGGTCACTTTTCTGCAAACCCATTTTTTGCAAATTTTGACAGGTCGGGGGTCATACAAAATTAAAAAATATTGACCAAAAATTCGAAAATAAACCAATGATGCATGTTGAGCTAATAAGCTTTTTTATTAGCTGTTGAATTAAAAAAGACGAAAACTTAGAGTTCGATTTCTGCAAAGGCAGCGAATTTATTTAGCAGAAGCGATTAACAAAAATGGTCCGCGAGATCGAAAGGAAGAGTTAGAATTGAATTAAGACGCGGATCAGCCGATTGCTGACCCAAAGTATAAACCAACAAGAACGAGAGAGAGCGAATAGAAAGATAAAGTGAGAGAGAGAGCGATGGTAATTACGCAGATAAGCTAAGAGCTAGCATTAAGAGAATCTAAATATCTGCTGCGGCTGGATGACCCGACATACTCCCCCCGTTGGAAGCTTGGCTTTCAACAGCATCTTTAAGGGGCAGCAGACACAGCTTATTTACTGCTCATTTCGTCACTCCTGATGTTGTCTTGAGAACTGCAACTCGATCAACTCATCTGCCCCACCACTTCTTCGGAGGTAAGTTCTCGTCCTTGACCAGCACCATGCAACCGACAACCAGGCCAGGCTTCGGGGTGCGCCATTTGGAGCGCTGCTGCAGTAGCGTCAGATATTCCTTCTTCCATCGGGTCCAGAGGACTTGCTGCAAGTAGGCCACACGTTGCCATCCATCCAATCGTTCCGTCTTCCTCCCCCCAATAGGCCAATACTGGGATCGAGTTATGCAGAATAGGGCCCGAGGTTCTGTGTGCTGACTACGCTCATGAAAGTGAGTAATGATGGCGGCAGTGAAAGGATGGCTCCGTGGCAATATGACTGGATGGCGGTCATTGAAGTCCAGCGACGAGCTTGGCGATTTTATTAGCAGGACCTTTCGACGATCATCAAGGCGATCTAAGCTATTCTCCTTACTAGCGCGAGGTACAGCAAGGGGCGAGATTAATGAAGAGCCATTGGAGACGCCATATCCTCCGGAAACAACCCATCCCAGTCGAGTCTTTTGAATAAGCGATAATCCAGGTGCGAGCTTAATTTGTCCAACGCACAACAGCTCGTAAAACAAACTGGCTCCAATCAAAAGATCCACACGCTGAGGGATATAAAATGTAGGGTCAGCTAACTTAATGTTTTGCGGTATTTTCCAGCTGCTGGTGTCCACATTAAAACTAGGCTGTAGCTCAGTTATATTGGGGGCAATAACTGCGGTTAGGTTCACCGTGTAATCATACGTTCGGGACTGTATCGCAATATTAACTGAGTGACCATTTGTAACAAAGCTCGAATCACCGATTCCAGTAACAGATGCCGAGGACTGTATCTTCTTTGTTTGAAGCTGATCTGCAAAGCGTGATGTTATTAGATGCAGTTGAGAGCCCGAATCAAGAAGGACTCGACATGGAACGAAAACTCCAGACCGATTTTTTACGAGAACGGTGGCAGTGGCTAGGAGCACATTGTCAGTACTGAAATCCTGAGCAATAAGAGCAGTGGATGTGGAAGGTACGGCAGATGGTTCTACGACAGCATTGAGTGAGACAGCGGCAAGAGCTTCTGGAAGCTGTGATCCTGCCTGTGGAGAAGCTGAGACTAAATTTCCCAAGTGAAGGAGGGTGTGGTGTTTAGATCCGCATGCACGACAATTGCTGGAATTGCACTGCCTCAATTGATGCCCTATCTTAAGGCAGTTTATGCAAAGAGAGAGCCTCTTTACTTCTTGAAGCCGATTTGCAGGGGGCAGGGCATTAAAATCTTGGCAGTAATGAATGGAGTGACCAGAAGCATTGCAGAACGAACAAATCCAAGGGTTAATATTTGTGGCAACAAAAGCGGATCTACTACGAGAATTAGACGTTCCGTTGTTTCCCACCTGATTGCCAGACGCATAGCTTGCCATGGCGAAATCCATAGTCTCCAATGTTCTACATCGCTGCTCCAAAAATGATGCCATGGACTCCCACGTCGGAATTAGATTGACGAATGCTGGATCCTCTAATCGCTCCTCCCATTTGGCGTGGCTCGCAGGATCTAGCTTTTGAAGCAGTATTTGGACGATGATGCATCCTGCGATTTGTTCCGTCGTGCCCAATCCCTTTAGAGCACGAATATGAGCGTTGAATTTATCTGACAGATCACGAAGCATCGAGACGGAACCACTCTGCACTGCCTTAAGCCCCAGGATCTCAGTAATGTGTGCCTGAAAAACTAAAGGACGATTATCAAATCTTTTTTGCAATAAGTCCAAAGCCACAGAATAATTGCCATCCGAAATTTCCAGCGAGCGGATGGTTTCCAACGCAGAATCCCTCAGGCAAGAACGTAGATGCTGCAGCTTTTCTATGTTGGTCAGGTAAGGATGACTGTCTATGATGGATGTAAACATGGAATAAAAATCTGCCCAATTCGCATAACCTCCAGCGAATTTCGGAAGTTCGAGAGCGGGAAGTGGAATCACTCGGCGCAGAGCTTGTCGCTGTTGATGGCCGAAATGACCGGGCGTATTACCATCAGCAAAGGTTGAATGCTGAAGCAATTGCGAGGAGAGCTTTGTGATCTCCGATCGAACCGTCGACTTAAGAATAACGACGACGTCATCAAATTTCTCGTCCAAGTCGTTTTCAATCTCGTCGAAATCCAATTCCTCAAGCTCGCTGAGAACCTTTTTAAATGCTCCTTGAAGTTCCTCAATAAGCTCCAACCTCACATGAAGGCCAGAATCGTCAAACGAATTCAACGCCGAACTTGAAAGAGATTCCATTAAATGCTCCACTCTATTAAATAGTGAAATTGCCTTGCGCTTCAGAAATGTCACCCTGTTTGAGCTGCTGTTGCCGGTGACGTTTACCGAATTTTCTGAAGACATATTAAGCAGCAACAACAACAATAATAACTGCAGCAGACTCGGTGGGCAAAATTCGGCTTCAGCGGGAAGATGAACGCAAAAGGAGAATAGCGAAAAATGATCCGCTACTGGTCTATATATCGCCTTATGTACGAGTTTGTGTAACAATTTGTTTATTTGCACAAAATTGTTTATGGCAGTTTAACGCACAATCCAGCTGCAACACAGATCAAGTAAAATATGCAGCCTGGTAAAATAAATTAAATTTTTGTGACTTGCACTGGGTCTTTTTTATGCACAGATCACGTCGGGGTCACCAAATGTTGAGCTAATAAGCTTTTTTATTAGCTGTTGAATTAAAAAAGACGAAAACTTAGAGTTCGATTTCTGCAAAGGCAGCGAATTTATTTAGCAGAAGCGATTAACAAAAATGGTCCGCGAGATCGAAAGGAAGAGTTAGAATTGAATTAAGACGCGGATCAGCCGATTGCTGACCCAAAGTATAAACCAACAAGAACGAGAGAGAGCGAATAGAAAGATAAAGTGAGAGAGAGAGCGATGGTAATTACGCAGATAAGCTAAGAGCTAGCATTAAGAGAATCTAAATATCTGCTGCGGCTGGATGACTCGACAATGCAGCTAGATAGATATTCTAATAACAAATTCAGAGAGGTATTCCACTTTTAAATCGGGTAAAAATTTCAAAAGTTATGGGCTAAGCAGTGCTGGGATCTGGTCACTTTTCTGGAAACCCATTTTTTGCAAATTTTGACAGGTCGGGGGTCATAAAAAATTACAAAATATTGATCAAAAATTCGAAAATAAACCAATGATGCAGCTAGATAGATATTTTAATAACAAATTCAGAGAGGTATTCCACTTTTAAAGCGGGTAAAAATTTCAAAAGTTATGGGCTAAGCAGTGCTGGGATCTGGTCACTTTTCTGCAAACCCATTTTTTGCAAATTTTGACAGGTCGGGGTCATAAAAAATTACAAAATATTGACCAAAAATTCGAAAATAAACCAATAATGCAGCTAGATAGATATTCTAATAACAAATTCAGAGAGGTATTCCACTTTTAAATCGGGTAAAAATTTCAAAAGTTATGGGCTAAGCAGTGCTGGGATCTGGTCACTTTTCTGGAAACCCTTTTTTTGTAAATTTTGACAGGTCGGGGGTCATAAAAAATTACAAAATATTGACCAAAAATTCGAAAATAAACCAATGATGCAGCTAGATATAGATAGATATTTTAATAACAAATTCAGAGAGGTATTCCACTTTTAAATCGAGTAAAAATTTCAAAAGTTTGGGCTAAGCAGTGCTGGGATCTGGTCACTTTTCTGCAAACCCATTTTTTGCAAATTTTGACAGGTCGGGGGTCATAAAAAATTACAAAATATTGACCAAAAATTCGAAAATAAACCAATGATGCAGCTAGATAGATTTTTTAATATCAAATTCAGAGAGGTATTCCACTTTTAAATCGGTTAAAAATTTCAAAAGTTATGGGCTAAGCAGTGCTGGGATCTAGTCACTTTTCTGGAAACCCATTTTTTGCAAATTTTGACAGGTCGGGGGTCATAAAAAATTACAAAATATTGACCAAAAATTCGAAAATAAACCAATGATGCAGCTAGATAGATATTTTAGTAACAAATTCAGAGAGGTATTCCACTTTTAAATCGGGTAAAAATTTCAAAAGTTATGGGCTAAGCAGTGCTGGGATCTGGTCACTTTTCTGGAAACCCATTTTTTGCAAATTTTGACAGGTCGGGGGTCATAAAAAATTACAAAATATTGATCAAAAATTCGAAAATAAACCAATGATGCAGCTAGATAGATATTTTAATAACAAATTCAGAGAGGTATTCCACTTTTAAAGCGGGTAAAAATTTCAAAAGTTATGGGCTAAGCAGTGCTGGGATCTGGTCACTTTTCTGCAAACCCATTTTTTGCAAATTTTGACAGGTCGGGGGTCATAAAAAATTACAAAATATTGACCAAAAATTCGAAAATAAACCAATAATGCAGCTAGATAGATATTCTAATAACAAATTCAGAGAGGTATTCCACTTTTAAATCGGGTAAAAATTTCAAAAGTTTGGGCTAAGCAGTGCTGGGATCTGGTCACTTTTCTGGAAACCCTTTTTTTGTAAATTTTGACAGGTCGGGGGTCATAAAAAATTACAAAATATTGACCAAAAATTCGAAAATAAACCAATGATGCAGCTAGATATAGATAGATATTTTAATAACAAATTCAGAGAGGTATTCCACTTTTAAATCGAGTAAAAATTTCAAAAGTGATGGGCTAAGCAGTGCTGGGATCTGGTCACTTTTCTGCAAACCCATTTTTTGCAAATTTTGACAGGTCGGGGGTCATAAAAAATTACAAAATATTGACCAAAAATTCGAAAAAAAAAACCAATAATGCAGCTAGATAGATATTTTAATAACAAATTCAGAGAGGTATTCCACTTTTAAATCGGTTAAAAATTTCAAAAGTTATGGGCTAAGCAGTGCTGGGATCTAGTCACTTTTCTGGAAACCCATTTTTTGCAAATTTTGACAGGTCGGGGGTCATAAAAAATTACAAAATATTGACCAAAAATTCGAAAATAAACCAATGATGCAGCTAGATAGATATTTTAGTAACAAATTCAGAGAGGTATTCCACTTTTAAATCGGGTAAAAATTTCAAAAGTTATGGTCTAAGCAAAATTTGCAAATTCTGACAAGTCGGGGGTCATAAAAAATTACAAAATATTGACCAAAAATTCGAAAATAAACCAATAATGCAGCTAGATAGATATTCTAATAACAAATTCAGAGAGGTATTCCACTTTTAAATCGGGTAAAAATTTCAAAAGTTTGGGCTAAGCAGTGCTGGGATCTGGTCACTTTTCTGGAAACCCTTTTTTTGTAAATTTTGACAGGTCGGGAGACATAAAAAATTACAAAATATTGACCAAAAATTCGAAAATAAACCAATAATGCAGCTAGATAGATATTCTAATAACAAATTCAGAGAGGTATTCCACTTTTAAATCGGGTAAAAATTTCAAAAGTTATGGGCTAAGCAGTGCTGGGATCTGGCCACTTTTCTGCAAACCCATTTTTTGCAAATTTTGACAGGTCGCGGGTGATAAAAAAACTACAAAATATTGACCAAAAATTCGAAAATAAACCAATGATGCAGCTAGATAGATATTTTAATAACAAATTCAGAGAGGTATTCCACTTTTAAATCGGGTAAAAATTTCAAAAGTTATGGGCTAAGCAGTGCTGGGATCTGGTCACTTTTCTGCAAACCCATTTTTTGCAAATTTTGACAGGTCGGGGGTCATAAAAAATTACAAAATATTGACCAAAAATTCGAAAATAAACCAATGATGCAGCTAGATAGATATTCTAATAACAAATTCAGAGAGGTATTCCACTTTTAAATCGTGTAAAAATTTCAAAAGTTATGGTCTAAGCAAAATTTGCAAATTCTGACAAGTCGGGGGTCATAAAAAATTACAAAATATTGACCAAAAATTCGAAAATAAACCAATAATGCAGCTAGATAGATATTCTAATAACAAATTCAGAGAGGTATTCCACTTTTAAATCGGGTAAAAATTTCAAAAGTTTGGGCTAAGCAGTGCTGGGATCTGGTCACTTTTCTGGAAACCCTTTTTTTGTAAATTTTGACAGGTCGGGAGACATAAAAAATTACAAAATATTGACCAAAAATTCGAAAATAAACCAATAATGCAGCTAGATAGATATTCTAATAACAAATTCAGAGAGGTATTCCACTTTTAAATCGGGTAAAAATTTCAAAAGTTATGGGCTAAGCAGTGCTGGGATCTGGCCACTTTTCTGCAAACCCATTTTTTGCAAATTTTGACAGGTCGGGGGTCATAAAAAATTACAAAATATTGACCAAAAATTCGAAAATAAACCAATGATGCAGCTAGATAGATATTTTAATAACAAATTCAGAAACGTATTCCACTTTTAAATCGGGTAAAAATTTCAAAAGTTTGGGCTAAGCAGTGCTGGGATCTGGTCACTTTTCTGCAAACCCATTTTTTGCAAATTTTGGCAGGTCGGGGGTCATAAAAAATTACAAAATATTGACCAAAAATTCGAAAATAAACCAATGATGCAGCTAGATAGATATTCTAATAACAAATTCAGAGAGGTATTCCACTTTTAAATCGTGTAAACATTTCAAAAGTTATGGGCTAAGCAGTGCTGGGATCTGGTCACTTTTCTGCAAACCCATTTTTTGCTAATTTGAACAGGCCGGGGGTCATAAAAAATTACATAATATTGACCAAAAATTCGAAAATAAACCAATGATGCAGCTAGATAGATATTTTAATAACAAATTCTGAGAGGTATTCCACTTTTAAATCGGGTAAAAATTTCAAAAGTTATGGGCTAAGCAGTGCTGGGATCTGGTCACTTTTCTGGAAACCCATTTTTTGCAAATTTTGACAGGTCGGGGGTCATAAAAAATTACAAAATATTGACCAAAAATTCGAAAATAAACCAATGATGCAGCTAGATAGATATTTTAATAACAAATTCAGAGAGGTATTCCACTTTTAAATCGGGTAAAAATTTCAAAAGTGATGGGCTAAGCAGTGCTGGGATCTGGTCACTTTTCTGGAAACCCATTTTTTGCAAATTTTGACAGGTCGGGGGTCATAAAAAATTACAAAATATTGACCAAAAATTCGAAAATAAACCAATGATGCAGCTAGATAGATATTTTAATAACAAATTCAGAGAGGTATTCCACTTTTAAATCGGGTAAAAATTTCAAAAGTGATGGGCTAAGCAGTGCTGGGATCTGGTCACTTTTCTGGAAACCCATTTTTTGCAAATTTTGACAGGTCGGGGGTCATAAAAAATAACAAAATATTGACCAAAAATTCGAAAATAAACCAATGATGCAGCTAGATAGATATTTTAATAACAAATTCAGAGAGGTATTCCACTTTTAAATCGGGTAAAAATTTCAAAAGTTATGGGCTAAGCAGTGCTGGGATCTGGTCACTTTTCTGCAAACCCATTTTTTGCAAATTTTGACAGGTCAGGGGGATAAAAAATTACAAAATATTGACCAAAAATTCGAAAATAAACCAATGATGCAGCTAGATATAGATAGATATTTTAATAACAAATTCAGAGAGGTATTCCACTTTTAAATCGGGTAAAAATTTCAAAAGTGATGGGCTAAGCAGTGCTGGGATCTGGTCACTTTTCTGCAAACCCATTTTTTGCAAATTTTGACAGGTCGGGGGTCATAAAAAATTACAAAATATTGACCAAAAATTCGAAAAAAAAACCAATAATGCAGCTAGATAGATATTTTAATAACAAATTCAGAGAGGTATTCCACTTTTAAATCGGTTAAAAATTTCAAAAGTTATGGGCTAAGCAGTGCTGGGATCTAGTCACTTTTCTGGAAACCCATTTTTTGCAAATTTTGACAGGTCGGGGGTCATAAAAAATTACAAAATATTGACCAAAAATTCGAAAATAAACCAATGATGCAGCTAGATAGATATTTTAGTAACAAATTCAGAGAGGTATTCCACTTTTAAATCGGGTAAAAATTTCAAAAGTTATGGTCTAAAGAGCACTCTAAAATTTTTGCAAATTCTGACAAGTCGGGGGTCATAAAAAATTACAAAATATTGACCAAAAATTCGAAAATAAACCAATAATGCAGCTAGATAGATATTCTAATAACAAATTCAGAGAGGTATTCCACTTTTAAATCGGGTAAAAATTTCAAAAGTTATGGGCTAAGCAGTGCTGGGATCTGGCCACTTTTCTGCAAACCCATTTTTTGCAAATTTTGACAGGTCGGGGGTCATAAAAAGTAACAAAATATTGACAAAAAATTCGAAAATAAACCAATGATACAGCTATTTAGATATTCTAATAACAAATTCAGAGAGGTATTCCACTTTTAAATCGTGTAAACATTTCAAAAGTTATGGGCTAAGCAGTGCTGGGATCTGGTCACTTTTCTGCAAACCCATTTTTTGCAAATTTGGACAGGTCGGGGGTCATAAAAAATTACAAAATATTGACCAAAAATTCGAAAATAAACCAATGATGCAGCTAGATAGATTTTTTAATATCAAATTCAGAGAGGTATTCCACTTTTAAATCGGGTAAAAATTTCAAAAGTTATGGGCTAAGCAGTGCTGGGATCTGGTCACTTTTCTCGAAACCCATTTTTTGCAAATTTTGACAGGTCGGGGGTCATAAAAAGTAACAAAATATTGACCAAAAATTCGAAAATAAACCAATGATACAGCTATTTAGATATTCTAATAACAAATTCAGAGAGGTATTCCACTTTTAAATCGTGTAAACATTTCGAAAGTTATGGGCTAAGCAGTGCTGGGATCTGGTCACTTTTCTGGAAACCCATTTTTTGCAAATTTTGACAGGTCGGGGGTCATAAAAAATTACAAAATATTGACCAAAAAATTCGAAAATAAACCAATGATGCACCTAGATAGATATTTTAATAACAAATTCTGAGAGGTATTCCACTTTTAAATCGGGTAAAAATTTCAAAAGTTTGGGCTAAGCAGTGCTGGGATCTGGTCACTTTTCTGCAAACCCATTTTTTGCAAATTTTGACAGGTCGGGGGTCACAAAAAATTACAAAAAATTGACCAAAAATTCGAAAACAAACCAATGATGCAGCTAGATAGATATTTTAATAACAAATTCAGAAACGTATTCCACTTTTTAATCGTGTAAAAATTTCAAAAGTGATGGGCTAAGCAGTGCTGGGATCTGGTCACTTTTCTGCAAACCCATTTTTTGCAAATTTTGACAGGTCGGGGGTGATAAAAAAATTACAAAATATCAACCAAAAATTCGAAAATAAACCAATGATGCAGCTAGATAGATATTTTAATAACAAATTCTGAGAGGTATTCCACTTTTAAATCGGGTAAAAATTTCAAAAGTTTGGGCTAAGCAGTGCTGGGATCTGGTCACTTTTCTGCAAACCCATTTTTTGCAAATTTTGACAGGTCGGGGGTCACAAAAAATTACAAAAAATTGACCAAAAATTCGAAAACAAACCAATGATGCAGCTAGATAGATATTTTAATAACAAATTCAGAGAGGTATTCCACTTTTAAATCGGGTAAAAATTTCAAAAGTGATGGGCTAAGCAGTGCTGGGATCTGGTCACTTTTCTGCAAACCCTTTTTTTGCAAATTTTGACAGGTCGGGGGTGATAAAAAAAACTAAAAAATATCAACCAAAAATTCGAAAATAAACCAATGATGCAGCTAGATAGATATTTTAATAACAAATTCAGAGAGGTATTGCACTTTTAAATCGGGTAGAAATTTCAAAAGTTATGGCCTAAGCAGTGCTGGGATCTGGTCACTTTTCTGCAAACCGATTTTTTGCAAATTTTGACAAGTCGGGGGTCATAAAAAATTACAAAATATTGACCAAAAATTCGAAAATAAACCAATGATGCAGCTAGATAGATATTTTAATAACAAATTCAGAGAGGTATTCCACTTTTAAATCGGGTAAAAATGGCTCCCAGCTCTGGGGAAACGCGAGCAAAACTAACATAGACATCATACAGCGCGCTCAAGCAAAGATCCTGAGAACTATCACTGGGGCACCTTGGTATATTCGAAACGAAAACATCCATAGGGACCTTGGCATTCTCGCAGTAAAAGATGAAATAGAAAAGCAAAAAGCGTCATACAAGGAAAAACTCTCAGCACACCCAAATCCTCTTGCAAGGGATCTGACTCGGGTTTCCAGAAGAACCCGCCTGCAACGTAACGACCTTCCAACCCAGCCATAATTTGTCAGGGCCATTTTTACTGTTCCAGTCTATATGACTGATAGTTAGGTTATAGTATAAGATTTGATACACTTATTGTTAGTCTCGTAAGGAGAAGATTCAATAAACAGAGCAAAGCTTTAAAAAAAAAAAAAAAAATTAATTCAGAGAGGTATTCCACTTTTAAATCGGTTAAAAATTTCAAAAGTTATGGGCTAAGCAGTGCTGGGATCTGGTCACTTTTCTGCAAACCCATTTTTTGCAAATTTTGACAGGTCGGGGGTCATAAAAAATTACAAAATATTGACCAAAAATTCGAAAACAAAGCAATGATGCAGCTAGATATAGATAGATATTTTAATAACAAATTCAGAGAGGTATTCCACTTTTAAATCGGGTAAAAATTTCAAAAGTTATGGGCTAAGCAGTGCTGGGATCTGGTCACTTTTCTGCAAACCCATTTTTTCCAAATTTTGACAGGTCGGGGGTCATAAAAAATTACAAAATATTGACCAAAAATTCGAAAATAAACCAATAATGCAGCTAGATAGATATTTTAACAACTAATTCAGAGAGGTATTCCACTTTTAAATCGGGTAAAAATTTCAAAAGGTTTGGGATAAGCAGTGCTGGGATCTGGTCACTTTTCTGCAAACCCATTTTTTGCAAATTTTGACAGGTCGGGGGTCATAAAAAATTACAAAACATTGACCAAAAATTCGAAAATAAACCAATGATGCAGCTAGATAGATATTTTAATAACAAATTCAGAGAGGTATTGCACTTTAAAATCGGGTAAAAATTTCAAAAGTTATGGCCTAAGCAGTGCTGGGATCTGGTCACTTTTCTGCAAACCGATTTTTTGCAAATTTTGACAAGTCGGGGGTCATAAAAAATTACAAAATATTGACCAAAAATTCGAAAATAAACCAATGATGCAGCTAGATAGATATTTTAATAACAAATTCAGAGAGGTATTCCACTTTAAAATCGGGTAAAAATTTCAAAAGTTATGGGCTAAGCAGTGCTGGGATCTGGCCACTTTTCTGCAAACCCATTTTTTGCAAATTTTGACAGGTCGGGGGTCATAAAAAATTACAAAACATTGACCAAAAATTCGAAAATAAACCAATGATGCAGCTAGATAGATATTTAAATAACAAATTCAGAGATGTATTCCACTTTTAAATCGGGTAAAAATTTCAAAAGTGATGGGCTAAGCAGTGCTGGGATCTGGTCACTTTTCTGCAAAACCATTTTTTGCAAATTTTGACAGGTCGGGGGTCATAAAAAATTATCAAATATTGACCAAAAATTCGAAAACAAACCAATGATGCAGCTAGATAGATATTTTAATAACAAATTCAGAGAGGTATTCCACTTTTAAATCGGTTAAAAATTTCAAAAGTTATGGGCTAAGCAGTGCTGAGATCTGGTCACTTTTCTGGAAACCCATTTTTTTTGGCAAATTTTGACAGGTCGGGGGGTCATAAAAAATTACAAAATATTGACCAAAAATTCGAAAATAAACCAATGATGCAGCTAGATAGATATTTTAATAACAAATTCAGAGAGGTATTCCACTTTTAAATCGGGTAAAAATTTCAAAAGTTATGGGCTAAGCAGTGCTGGGATCTGGTCACTTTTCTGCAAACCCATTTTTTGCAAATTTTGACAGGTCGGGGGTCATAAAAAATTACAAAATATTGACCAAAAATTCGAAAATAAACCAATGATGCAGCTAAAATTGTCAAATTTTTTTGACAAGTCGGGGGTCATAAAAAATTACAAAATATTGACCAAAAATTCGAAAATAAACCAATGATGCAGCTAGATAGATATTTAAATAACAAATTCAGAGAGGTATTCCACTTTTAAATCGGGTAAAAATTTCAAAAGTTATGGGCTAAGCAGTGCTGGGATCTGGCCACTTTTCTGCAAACCCATTTTTTGCAAATTTTGACAGGTCGGGGGTCATAAAAAATTACAAAACATTGACCAAAAATTCGAAAATAAACCAATAATGCAGCTAGATAGATATTTAAATAACAAATTCAGAGATGTATTCCACTTTTAAATCGGGTAAAAATTTCAAAAGTTATGAGCTAAGCAGTGCTGGGATCTGGTCACTTTTCTGCAAACCCATTTTTTGCAAATTTTGACAGGTCGGGGGTCATAAAAAATTATCAAATATTGACCAAAAAATTCGAAAACAAACCAATGATGCAGCTAGATAGATATTTTAATAACAAATTCAGAGAGGTATTCCACTTTTAAATCGGGTAAAAATTTCAAAAGTTGTGGGCTAAGCAGTGCTGGGATCTGGTCACTTTTCTGCAAACCCATTTTTTGCAAATTTTGACAGGTCGGGGGTCATAAAAAATTACAAAATATTGACCAAAAATTCGAAAATAAACCAATGATGCAGCTAATTGTCAAATTTTTTTGACAACGGGGGTCATATAAAAATTACAAAATATTGACCAAAAATTCGAAAATAAACCAATGATGCAGCTAGATAGATATTTTAATAACAAATTCAGAGAGGTATTCCACTTTTAAATCGGGTAAAAATTTCAAAAGTTATGGGCTAAGCAGTGCTGGGATCTGGCCACTTTTCTGCAAACCCATTTTTTGCAAATTTTGACAGGTCGGGGGTCATAAAAAATTACAAAACATTGACCAAAAATTCGAAAATAAACCAATAATGCAGCTAGATAGATATTTAAATAACAAATTCAGAGATGTATTCCACTTTTAAATCGGGTAAAAATTTCAAAAGTTATGGGCTAAGCAGTGCTGGGATCTGGTCACTTTTCTGCAAACCCATTTTTTGCAAATTTTGACAGGTCGGGGGTCATAAAAAATTATCAAAATATTGACCAAAAATTCGAAAACAAACCAATGATGCAGCTAGATAGATATTTTAATAACAAATTCAGAGAGGTATTCCACTTTTAAATCGGTTAAAAATTTCAAAAGTTATGGGCTAAGCAGTGCTGAGATCTGGTCACTTTTCTGGAAACCCATTTTTTTGGCAAATTTTGACAGGTCGGGGGTCATAAAAAATTACAAAATATTGACCAAAAATTCGAAAATAAACCAATGATGCAGCTAGATAGATATTTTAATAACAAATTCAGAGAGGTATTCCACTTTTAAATCGGGTAAAAATTTCAAAAGTTATGGGCTAAGCAGTGCTGGGATCTGGTCACTTTTCTGCAAACCCATTTTTTGCAAATTTTGACAGGTCGGGGGTCATAAAAAATTACAAAATATTGACCAAAAATTCGAAAACAAAGCAATGATGCAGCTAGATAGATATTTTAATAACAAATTCAGAGAGGTATTCCACTTTTAAATCGGGTAAAAATTTCAAAAGTTATGGGCTAAGCAGTGCTGGGATCTGGTCACTTTTCTGCAAACCCATTTTTTGCAAATTTTGACAGGTCGGGGGTCATAAAAAATTACAAAATATTGACCAAAAATTCGAAAACAAACCAATGATGCAGCTAGATAGATATTTTAATAACAAATTCAGAGAGGTATTCCACTTTTAAATCGGGTAAAAATTTCAAAAGTGATGGGCTAAGCAGTGCTGGGATCTGGTCACTTTTCTGCAAACCCATTTCTGGCAAATTTTGACAGGTCGGGGGTGATAAAAAACTACAAAATATTGACCAAAAATTCGAAAATAAACCAATAATGCAGCTAGATAGATATTCGAATAACAAATTCAGAGAGGTATTCCACTTTTAAATCGGGTAAAAATTTCAAAAGTTATGGGCTAAGCAGTGCTGGGATCTGGTCACTTTTCTGCAAACCCATTTTTTGCAAATTTTGACAGGTCGGGGGTCATAAAAAATTACAAAATATTGACCAAAAATTCGAAAATAAACCAATGATGCAGCTAGATATAGATAGATATTTTAATAACAAATTCAGAGAGGTATTCCACTTTTAAATCGGGTAAAAATTTCAAAAGTTATGGGCTAAGCAGTGCTGGGATCTGGTCACTTTTCTGCAAACCCATTTTTTGCAAATTTTGACAGGTCGGGGGTCATAAAAAATTACAAAATATTGACCAAAAATTCGAAAACAAAGCAATGATGCAGCTAGATAGATATTTTAATAACAAATTCAGAGAGGTATTCCACTTTTAAATCGGGTAAAAATTTCAAAAGTTATGGGCTAAGCAGTGCTGGGATCTGGTCACTTTTCTGCAAACCCATTTTTTGCAAATTTTGACAGGTCGGGGGTCATAAAAAATTACAAAATATTGACCAAAAAATCGAAAACAAACCAATGATGCAGCTAGATAGATATTTTAATAACAAATTCAGAGAGGTATTCCACTTTTAAATCGGGTAAAAATTTCAAAAGTTATGGGATAAGCAGTGCTGGGATCTGGTCACTTTTCTGCAAACCCATTTTTGGCAAATTTTGACAGGTCGGGGGTGATAAAAAACTACAAAATATTGACCAAAAATTCGAAAATAAACCAATAATGCAGCTAGATAGATATTCGAATAACAAATTCAGAGAGGTATTCCACTTTTAAATCGGGTAAAAATTTCAAAAGTTATGGGCTAAGCAGTGCTGGGATCTGGTCACTTTTCTGCAAACCCATTTTTTGCAAATTTTGACAGGTCGGGGGTCATAAAAAATTACAAAATATTGACCAAAAATTCGAAAATAAAGCAATGATGCAGCTAGATAGATATTTTAATAACAAATTCAGAGAGGTATTCCACTTTTAAATCGGGTAAAAATTTCAAAAGTTATGGGCTAAGCAGTGCTGGGATCTGGTCACTTTTCTGCAAACCCATTTTTTGCAAATTTTGACAGGTCGGGGGTCATAAAAAATTACAAAATATTGACCAAAAATTCGAAAACAAAGCAATGATGCAGCTAGATAGATATTTTAATAACAAATTCAGAGAGGTATTCCACTTTTAAATCGGGTAAAAATTTTAAAAGTTATGGGCTAAGCAGTGCTGGGATCTGGTCACTTTTCTGCAAACCCATTTTTTGCAAATTTTGACAGGTCGGGGGTCATAAAAAATTACAAAATATTGACCAAAAATTCAAAAATAAACCAATGATGCAGCTAGATAGATATTTTAATAACAAATTCAGAGAGGTATTCCACTTTTAAATCGGGTAAAAATTTCAAAAGTTATGGGCTAAGCAGTGCTGGGATCTGGTCACTTTTCTGCAAACCCATTTCTGGCAAATTTTGACAGGTCGGGGGTGATAAAAAACTACAAAATATTGACCAAAAATTCGAAAATAAACCAATAATGCAGCTAGATAGATATTCGAATAACAAATTCAGAGAGGTATTCCACTTTTAAATCGGGTAAAAATTTCAAAAGTTATGGGCTAAGCAGTGCTGGGATCTGGTCACTTTTCTGCAAACCCATTTTTTGCAAATTTTGACAGGTCGGGGGTCATAAAAAATTACAAAATATTGACCAAAAATTCGAAAATAAACCAATGATGCAGCTAGATATAGATAGATATTTTAATAACAAATTCAGAGAGGTATTCCACTTTTAAATCGGGTAAAAATTTCAAAAGTTATGGGCTAAGCAGTGCTGGGATCTGGTCACTTTTCTGCAAACCCATTTTTTGCAAATTTTGACAGGTCGGGGGTCATAAAAAATTACAAAATATTGACCAAAAATTCGAAAACAAAGCAATGATGCAGCTAGATAGATATTTTAATAACAAATTCAGAGAGGTATTCCACTTTTAAATCGGGTAAAAATTTCAAAATTCAAAAGTTATGGGCTAAGCAGTGCTGGGATCTGGTCACTTTTCTGCAAACCCATTTTTTGCAAATTTTGACAGGTCGGGGGTCATAAAAAATTACAAAATATTGACCAAAAATTCAAAAATAAACCAATGATGCAGCTAGATAGATATTCTAATAACAAATTCAGAGAGGTATTCCACTTTTAAATCGTGTAAACATTTCAAAAGTTAAGGGCTAAGCAGTGCTGGGATCTGGTCACTTTTCTGCAAACCCATTTTTTCTAATTTTGACAGGCCGGGGGTCATAAAAAATTACATAATATTAACCAAAATTTCGAAAATAAACAAATAATGCAGCTAGATAGATATTTTAATAACAAATTCAGAGAGGTATTCCACTTTTAAATCGGGTAAAAATTTCAAAAGTTAAGGGCTAAGCAGTGCTGGGATCTGGTCACTTTTCTGCAAACCCATTTTTTGCAAATTTTGACAAGTCGGGGGTCATAAAAAATTACAAAATATTGACCAAAAATTCGAAAATAAACCAATGATGCAGCTAGATAGATATTTTAATAACAAATTCAGAGAGGTATTCCACTTTTAAATCGGGTAAAAATTTCAAAAGTTATGGGCTAAGCAGTGCTGGGATCTGGCCACTTTTCTGCAAACCCATTTTTTGCAAATTTTGACAGGTCGGGGGTCATAAAAAATAACAAAATATTGACCAAAAATTCGAAAATAAACCAATGATGCAGCTAGATAGATATTCTAATAACAAATTCAGAGAGGTATTCCACTTTTAAATCGGGTAAAAATTTCAAAAGTTATGGGCTAAGCAGTGCTGGGATCTGGTCACTTTTCTGCAAACCCATTTTTTGCAAATTTTGACAGGTCGGGGGTCATAAAAAATTACAAAATATTGACCAAAAATTCGAAAATAAACCAATGATGCAGCTAGATAGATATTCTAATAACAAATTCAGAGAGGTATTCCACTTTTAAATCGTGTAAAAATTTCAAAAGTTAAGGGCTAAGCAGTGCTGGGATCTGGTCACTTTTCTGCAAACCCATTTTTTCTAATTTTGACAGGCCGGGGGTCATAAAAAATTACATAATATTAACCAAAATTTCGAAAATAAACAAATAATGCAGCTAGATAGATATTTTAATAACAAATTCAGAGAGGTATTCCACTTTTAAATCGGGTAAAAATTTCAAAAGTTATGGGCTAAGCAGTGCTGGGATCTGGTCACTTTTCTGCAAACCGAATTTTTGCAAATTTTGACAAGTCGGGGGTCATAAAAAATTACAAAATATTGACCAAAAATTCGAAAATAAACCAATGATGCAGCTAGATAGATATTTTAATAACAAATTCAGAGAGGTATTCCACTTTTAAATCGGGTAAAAATTTCAAAAGTTATGGGCTAAGCAGTGCTGGGATCTGGCCACTTTTCTGCAAACCCATTTTTTGCAAATTTTGACAGGTCGGGGGTCATAAAAAATTACAAAATATTGACCAAAAATTCGAAAATAAACCAATGATGCAGCTAGATAGATATTTTAATAACAAATTCAGAGAGGTATTCCACTTTTAAATCGGTTAAAAATTTCAAAAGTTATGGGCTAAGCAGTGCTGAGATCTGGTCACTTTTCTGGAAACCCATTTTTTTGGCAAATTTTGACAGGTCGGGGGGTCATAAAAAATTACAAAATATTGACCAAAAATTCGAAAATAAACCAATAATGCAGCTAGATAGATATTTTAATAACAAATTCAGAGAGGTATTCCACTTTTAAATCGGGTAAAAATTTCAAAAGTTATGGGCTAAGCAGTGCTGGGATCTGGTCACTTTTCTGCAAACCCATTTTTTGCAAATTTTGACAGGTTGGGGGTCATAAAAAATTACAAAATATTGACCAAAAATTCGAAAATAAACCAATGATGCAGCTAGATAGATATTTTAATAACAAATTCAGAGAGGTATTCCACTTTTAAATCGGGTAAAAATTTCAAAAGTTATGGGCTAAGCAGTGCTGGGATCTGGTCACTTTTCTGCAAACCCATTTTTTGCAAATTTTGACAGGTCGGAGGTCATAAAAAATTACAAAATATTGACCAAAAATTCGAAAATAAACCAATGATGCAGCTAGATAGATATTTTAATAACAAATTCAGAGAGGTATTCCACTTTTAAATCGGGTAAAAATTTCAAAAGTTATGGGCTAAGCAGTGCTGGGATCTGGTCACTTTTCTGCAAACCCATTTTTTGCAAATTTTGACAGGTCGGGGGTCATAAAAAATTACAAAATATTGACCAAAAATTCGAAAATAAACCAATGATGCAGCTAGATAGATATTTTAATAACAAATTCAGAGAGGTATTCCACTTTTAAATCGGATAAAAATTTCAAAAGTTATGGGCTAAGCAGTGCTGGGATCTGGTCACTTTTCTGCAAACCCATTTTTTGCAAATTTTGACAGGTCGGAGGTCATAAAAAATTACAAAATATTGACCAAAAATTCGAAAATAAACCAATGATGCAGCTAGATAGATATTTTAATAACAAATTCAGAGAGGTATTCCACTTTTAAATCGGGTAAAAATTTCAAAAGTTATGGGCTAAGCAGTGCTGGGATCTGGTCACTTTTCTGCAAACCCATTTTTTGCAAACTTTGACAGGTTGGGGGTCATAAAAAATTACAAAATATTGACCAAAAATTCGAAAATAAACCAATGATGCAGCTAGATAGATATTTTAATAACAAATTCAGAGAGGTATTCCACTTTTAAATCGGGTAAAAATTTCAAAAGTTATGGGCTAAGCAGTGCTGGGATCTGGTCACTTTTCTGCAAACCCATTTTTTGCAAATTTTGACAGGTCGGGGGTCATAAAAAACTACAAAATATTGACCAAAAAATCGAAAACAAACCAATAATGCAGCTAGATAGATATTTTAATAACAAATTCAGAGAGGTATTTCACTTTTAAATCGGGTAAAAATTTCAAATGGTTTGGGATAAGCAGTGCTGGGATCTGGTCACTTTTCTGCAAACCCATTTCTTGCAAATTTTGACAGGTCGGGGGTCATAAAAAACTACAAAATATTGACCAAAAATTCGAAAATAAACCAATAATGCAGCTAGATAGATATTCTAATAACAAATTCAGAGAGGTATTCCACTTTTAAATCGGGTAAAAATTTAAAAAGTTATGGGCTAAGCAGTGCTGGGATCTGGTCACTTTTCTGAAAACCCATTTTTTGCAAAATTTGACAGGTCGGGGGTCATAATAAATTACAAAATATTGACCAAAAATTCGAAAATAAACCAATGATGCAGCTAGATATAGATAGATATTTTAATAACAAATTCAGAGAGGTATTCCACTTTTAATTCGGGTAAAAATTTCAAAAGTTATGGGCTAAGCAGTGCTGGGATCTGGTCACTTTGCTGCAAACCCATTTTTTGCAAATTTTGACAGGTCGGGGGTCATAAAAAACTACAAAATATTGACCAAAAATTCGAAAATTAACAAATAATGCAGCTAGATAGATATTTTAATAACAAATTCAGAGAGGTATTCCACTTTTAAATTGGGTAAAAATTTCAAAATTTATGGGCTAAGCTGTGCTGGGATCTGGTCACTTTTCTGCAAACCGAATTTTTGCAAATTTTGACAAGTCGGGGGTCATAAAAAATTACAAAATATTGACCAAAAATTCGAAAACAAACCAATGATGCAGCTAGATAGATATTCTAATAACAAATTCAGAGAGGTATTCCACTTTTAAATCGGGTAAAAATTTCAAAAGTTATGGGCTAAGCAGTGCCGGGATCTGACCACTTTTCTGCAAACCCATTTTTTGCAAATTTTGACAGGTCGGGGGTCATAAAAAATTACAAAATATTGACCAAAAATTCGAAAATAAACCAATGATGCAGCTAGATAGATATTTTAATAACAAATTCAGAGAGGTATTCCACTTTTAAATCGGTTAAAAATTTCAAAAGTTATGGGCTAAGCAGTGCTGAGATCTGGTCACTTTTCTGGAAACCCATTTTTTTTGGCAAATTTTGACAGGTCGGGGGTCATAAAAAATTACAAAATATTGACCAAAAATTCGAAAATAAACCAATGATGCAGCTAGATAGATATTTTAATAACAAATTCAGAGAGGTATTCCACTTTTAAATCGGGTAAAAATTTCAAAAGTTATGGGCTAAGCAGTGCTGGGATCTGGTCACTTTTCTGCAAACCCATTTTTTGCAAATTTTGACAGGTCGGAGGTCATAAAAAATTACAAAATATTGACCAAAAATTCGAAAATAAACCAATGATGCAGCTAGATAGATATTTTAATAACAAATTCAGAGAGGTATTCCACTTTTAAATCGGGTAAAAATTTCAAAAGTTATGGGCTAAGCAGTGCTGGGATCTGGTCACTTTTCTGCAAACCCATTTTTTGCAAATTTTGGCAGGTCGGGGGTCATAAAAAATTACAAAATATTGACCAAAAATTCAAAAATAAACCAATGATGCAGCTAGATAGATATTTTAATAACAAATTCTGAGAGGTATTCCACTTTTAAATCGGGTAAAAATTTCAAAAGTTATGGGCTAAGCAGTGCTGGGATCTGGTCACTTTTCTGCAAACCCATTTTTTGCAAATTTTGACAGGTCGGGGGTCATAAAAAATTACAAAATATTGACCAAAAATTCGAAAATAAACCAATGATGCAGCTAGATAGATATTTTAATAACAAATTCAGAGAGGTATTCCACTTTTAAATCGGGTAAAAATTTCAAAAGTGATGGGCTAAGCAGTGCTGGGATCTGGTCACTTTTCTGGAAACCCATTTTTTGCAAATTTTGACAGGTCGGGGGTCATAAAAAATTACAAAATATTGACCAAAAATTCGAAAATAAACCAATGATGCAGCTAGATAGATATTTTAATAACAAATTCAGAGAGGTATTCCACTTTTAAATCGGGTAAAAATTTCAAAAGTGATGGGCTAAGCAGTGCTGGGATCTGGTCACTTTTCTGGAAACCCATTTTTTGCAAATTTTGACAGGTCGGGGGTCATAAAAAACTACAAAATATTGACCAAAAATTCGAAAATAAACCAATGATGCAGCTAGATAGATATTTTAATAACAAATTCAGAGAGGTATTCCACTTTTAAATCGGGTAAAAATTTCAAAAGTTATGGGCTAAGCAGTGCTGGGATCTGGTCACTTTTCTGTAAACCCATTTTTTGCTAATTTTGACAGGCCGGGGGTCATAAAAAATTACATAATATTAACCAAAATTTCGAAAATAAACAAATAATGCAGCTAGATAGATATTTTAATAACAAATTCAGAGAGGTATTCCACTTTTAAATCGGGTAAAAATTTCAAAAGTTATGGGCTAAGCAGTGCTGGGATCTGGTCACTTTTCTGCAAACCCATTTTTTGCAAATTTTGACAGGTCGGGGGGTCATAAAAAATTACAAAATATTGACCAAAAATTCGAAAACAAACCAATGATGCAGCTAGATAGATATTTTAATAACAAATTCAGAGAGGTATTTCACTTTTAAATCGGGTAAAAATTTCAAAAGTTTGGGCTAAGCAGTGCTGGGATCTGGTCACTTTTCTGGAAACGCATTTTTTGCAAATTTTGACAGGTCGGGGGTCATAAAAAATTACAAAATATTGACCAAAAACTCGAAAACAAACCAATGATGCAGCTAGATAGATATTTTAATAACAAATTCAGAGAGGTATTCCACTTTTAAATCGGGTAAAAATTTCAAAAGTTATGGGCTAAGCAGTGCTGGGATCTGGTCACTTTTCTGCAAACCCATTTTTTGCAAATTTTGACAGGTGGGGGGGTCATAAAAAATTACAAAACATTGACCAAAAATTCGAAAATAAACCAATAATGCAGCTAGATAGATATTTTAATAACAAATTCAGAGAGGTATTCCACTTTTAAATCGGGTAAAAATTTCAAAAGTTATGGGCTAAGCAGTGCTGGGATCTGGTCACTTTTCTGCAAACCCATTTTTTGCTAATTTTGACAGGCCGGGGGTCATAAAAAATTACATAATATTAACCAAAATTTCGAAAATAAACCAATGATGCAGCTAGATAGATATTCTAATAACAAATTCAGAGAGGTATTTCACTTTTAAATCGTGTAAACATTTTAAAAGTTATGGGCTAAGCAGTGCTGGGATCTGGTCACTTTTCTGCAAACCCATTTTTTGCAAATTTTGACAGGTCGGGGGTCATAAAAAATTACAAAATATTGACCAAAAATTCGAAAATAAACCAATGATGCAGCTAGATAGATTTTTTAATATCAAATTCAGAGAGGTATTCCACTTTTAAATCGGGTAAAAATTTCAAAAGTTATGGGCTAAGCAGTGCTGGGATCTGGTCACTTTTCTGGAAACCCTTTTTTTTGCAAATTTTGACAGGTCGGGGGTCACAAAACATTACAAAATATTGACCAAAAATTCGAAAATAAACCAATAATGCAGCAAGATAGATATTTTAATAACAAATTCAGAGAGGTATTCCACTTTTAAATCGGGTAAAAATTTCAAAAGTTATGGGATAAGCAGTGCTGGGATCTGGTCACTTTTCTGCAAACCCATTTTTTGCAAATTTTGACAGGTCGGGGGTCATAAAAAATTACAAAATATTGACCAAAAATTCGAAAACAAACCAATGATGCAGCTAGATAGATATTTTAATAACAAATTCAGAGAGGTATTCCACTTTTAAATCGGGTAAAAATTTCAAAAGTGATGGGCTAAGCAGTGCTGGGATCTGGTCACTTTTCTGGAAACCCATTTTTTGCAAATTTTGAAAGGTCGGGGGTAAAAAAAATAACAAAATATTGACCAAAAATTCGAAAATAAACCAATGATGCAGCTAGATAGATATTCTAATAACAAATTCAGAGAGGTATTCCACTTTTAAATCGTGTAAACATTTCAAAAGTTAAGGGCTAAGCAGTGCTGGGATCTGGTCACTTTGCTGCAAACCCATTTTTTGCAAATTTTGACAGGTCGGGGGTCATAAAAAATTACAAAATATTGACCAAAAATTCGAAAACAAACCAATGATGCAGCTAGATAGATATTTTAATAACAAATTCAGAGAGGTATTCCACTTTTAAATCGGGTAAAAATTTCAAAAGTGATGGGCTAAGCAGTGCTGGGATCTGGTCACTTTGCTGCAAACCCATTTTTTGCAAATTTTGACAGGTCGGGGGTCATAAAAAATTACAAAATATTGACCAAAAATTCGAAAACAAACCAATGATGCAGCTAGATAGATATTCTAATAACAAATTCAGAAAGGTATTCCACTTTTAAATCGTGTAAACATTTCAAAAGTTATGGGCTAAGCAGTGCTGGGATCTGGTCACTTTTCTGCAAACCCATTTTTTGCTAATTTTGATAGGCCGGGGGTCATAAAAAATTACATAATATTAACCAAAATTTCGAAAATAAACAAATAATGCAGCTAGATAGATATTTTAATAACAAATTCAGAGAGGTATTCCACTTTTAAATCGGGTACAAATTTCAAAAGTTATGGGCTAAGCAGTGCTGGGATCTGGTCACTTTTCTGCAAACCCATTTTTTGCAAATTTTGACAGGTCGGGGGTCATAAAAAATAACAAAATATTGACCAAAAATTCGAAAATAAACCAATGATGCAGCTAGATAGATATTCTAATAACAAATTCAGAGAGGTATTCCACTTTTAAATCGGGTAAACATTTCAAAAGTTAAGGGCTAAGCAGTGCTGGGATCTGGTCACATTTCTGCAAACCCATTTTTTGCAAATTTTGACAGGTCGGGGGTCATAAAAAATTACAAAATATCAACCAAAAATTCGAAAATAAACCAATAATGCAGCTAGATAGATATTCGAATATCAAATTCAGAGAGGTATTCCACTTTTAAATCGGGTAAAAATTTCAAATGTTATGGGCTAAGCAGTGCTGGGATCTGGTCACTTTTCTGGAAACCCATTTTTTGCAAATTTTGACAGGTCGGGGGTCATAAAAGATTACAAAATATTGACCAGAAACTCGAAAACAAACCAATGATGCAGCTAGATAGATATTTTAATAACAAATTCAGAGAGGTATTCCACTTTTAAATCGGGTAAACATTTCAAAAGTTATGGGCTAAGCAGTGCTGGGATCTGGTCACTTTTCTGCAAACCCATTTTTTGCTAATTTTGACAGGCCGGGGGTCATAAAAAATTACATAATATTAACCAAAAATTCGAAAATAAACCAATGATGCAGCTAGATAGATATTCTAATAACAAATTCAGAGAGTTATTCCACTTTTAAATCGTGTAAACATTTTAAAAGTTATGGGCTAAGCAGTGTTGGGATCTGGTCACTTTTCTGCAAACCCATTTTTTGCAAATTTTGACAGGTCGGGGGTCATAAAAAATTACAAAATATTGACCAAAAATTCGAAAATAAACCAATGATGCAGCTAGATAGATTTTTTAATATCAAATTCAGAGAGGTATTCCACTTTTAAATCGGGTAAAAATTTCAAAAGTTATGGGCTAAGCAGTGCTGGGATCTGGTCACTTTTCTGGAAACCCTTTTTTTTGCAAATTTTGACAGGTCGGGGGTCACAAAACATTACAAAATATTGACCAAAAATTCGAAAATAAACCAATAATGCAGAAAGATAGATATTTTAATAACAAATTCAGAGAGGTATTCCACTTTTAAATCGGGTAAAAATTTCAAAAGTTATGGGATAAGCAGTGCTGGGATCTGGTCACTTTTCTGCAAACCCATTTTTTGCAAATTTTGACAGGTCGGGGGTCATAAAAAATTACAAAATATTGACCAAAAATTCGAAAAAAAAAACCAATGATGCGGCTAGATAGATATTCTAATAACAAATTCAGAGAGGTATTCCACTTTTAAATCGGTTAAAAATTTCAAAAGTTATGGGCTAAGCAGTGCTGGGATATGTTCACTTTTCCGCAAACCCATTTTTTGCAAATTTTGACAGGTCGGGGGTCATAAAAAATTACAAAATATTGACCAAAAATTCGAAAATAAACCAATGATGCAGCTAGATAGATATTTTAATAACAAATTCAGAGAGGTATTCCACTTTTAAATCGGGTAAAAATTTCAAAAGTTATGGGCTAAGCAGTGCTGGGATCTGGTCACTTTTCTGCAAACCCATTTTTTGCAAATTTTGACAGGTCGGGGGTCATAAAAAATTACAAAATATTGACCAAAAATTCGAAAATAAACCAATGATGCAGCTAGATAGATATTTTAATAACAAATTCAGAGAGGTATTCCACTTTTAAATCGGGTAAAAATTTCAAAAGTTTGGGCTAAGCAGTGCTGGGATCTGGTCACTTTTCTGGAAACCCATTTTTTGCAAATTTTGACAGGTCGGGGGTCATAAAAAATTACAAAATATTGACCAAAAATTCGAAAACAAAGCAATGATGCAGCTAGATAGATATTCGAATAACAAATTCGGAGAGGTATTCCACTTTTAAATCGGGTAAACATTTCAAAAGTTATGGGCTAAGCAGTGCTGGGATCTGGTCACTTTTCTGCAAACCCATTTTTTGCAAATTTTGACAGGTCGGGGGTCATAAAAAATTACAAAACATTGACCAAAAATTCGAAAATAAACCAATAATGCAGCTAGATAGATATTTTAATAACAAATTCAGAGAGGTATTCCACTTTTAAATCAGGTAAAAATTTCAAAAGTTATGGGCTAAGCAGTGCTGGGATCTGGTCACTTTTCTGCAAACCCATTTTTTGCAAATTTTGACAGGTCGGGGGTCATAAAAAATTACAAAATATTGACCAAAAATTCGAAAATAAACCAATGATGCAGCTAGATAGATATTCTAATAACAAATTCAGAGAGGTATTCCACTTTTAAATCGGGTAAAAATTTCAAAAGTTATGGGCTAAGCAGTGCTGGGATCTGGTCACTTTTCTGCAAACCCATTTTTTGCAAATTTTGACAGGTCGGGGGTCATAAAAAATTACAAAATATCGACCAAAAATTCGAAAATAAACCAATGATGCAGCTAGATAGATATTTTAATAACAAATTCAGAGAGGTATTCCACTTTTAAATCGGGTAAACATTTCAAAAGTTATGGGCTAAGCAGTGCTGGGATCTGGTCACTTTTCTGCAAACCCATTTTTTGCAAATTTTGACAGGTCGGGGGTCATAAAAATTACAAAACATTGACCAAAAATTCGAAAATAAACCAATAATGCAGCTAGATAGATATTTTAATAACAAATTCAGAGAGGTATTCCACTTTAAAATCAGGTAAAAATTTCAAAAGTTATGGGCTAAGCAGTGCTGGGATCTGGTCACTTTTCTGCAAACCCATTTTTTGCAAATTTTGACAAGTCGGGGGTCATAAAAAATTACAAAATATTGACCAAAAATTCGAAAACAAACCAATGATGCAGCTAGATAGATATTTTAATAACAAATTCAGAGAGGTATTCCACTTTTAAATCGGGTAAAAATTTCAAAAGTTATGGGCTAAGCAGTGCTGGGATCTGGTCACTTTTCTGCAAACCCATTTTTTGCAAATTTTGACAGGTCGGGGGTCATAAAAAATTACAAAATATTGACCAAAAATTCGAAAACAAACCAATGATGCAGCTAGATAGATATTTTAATAACAAATTCAGAGAGGTATTCCACTTTTAAATCGGGTAAAAATTTCAAAAGTGATGGGCTAAGCAGTGCTGGGATCTGGTCACTTTTCTGGAAACCCATTTTTTGCAAATTTTGAAAGGTCGGGGGTAAAAAAAATTAACAAAATATTGACCAAAAATTCGAAAATAAACCAATGATGCAGCTAGATAGATATTCTAATAACAAATTCAGAGAGGTATTCCACTTTTAAATCGTGTAAACATTTCAAAAGTTAAGGGCTAAGCAGTGCTGGGATCTGGTCACTTTGCTGCAAACCCATTTTTTGCAAATTTTGACAGGTCGGGGGGTCATAAAAAATTACAAAATATTGACCAAAAATTCGAAAACAAACCAATGATGCAGCTAGATAGATATTTTAATAACAAATTCAGAGAGGTATTCCACTTTTAAATCGGGTAAAAATTTCAAAAGTGATGGGCTAAGCAGTGCTGGGATCTGGTCACTTTGCTGCAAACCCATTTTTTGCAAATTTTGACAGGTCGGGGGTCATAAAAAATTACAAAATATTGACCAAAAATTCGAAAACAAACCAATGATGCAGCTAGATAGATATTCTAATAACAAATTCAGAAAGGTATTCCACTTTTAAATCGTGTAAACATTTCAAAAGTTATGGGCTAAGCAGTGCTGGGATCTGGTCACTTTTCTGCAAACCCATTTTTTGCTAATTTTGATAGGCCGGGGGTCATAAAAAATTACATAATATTAACCAAAATTTCGAAAATAAACAAATAATGCAGCTAGATAGATATTTTAATAACAAATTCAGAGAGGTATTCCACTTTTAAATCGGGTACAAATTTCAAAAGTTATGGGCTAAGCAGTGCTGGGATCTGGTCACTTTTCTGCAAACCCATTTTTTGCAAATTTTGACAGGTCGGGGGTCATAAAAAATAACAAAATATTGACCAAAAATTCGAAAATAAACCAATGATGCAGCTAGATAGATATTCTAATAACAAATTCAGAGAGGTATTCCACTTTTAAATCGGGTAAACATTTCAAAAGTTAAGGGCTAAGCAGTGCTGGGATCTGGTCACATTTCTGCAAACCCATTTTTTGCAAATTTTGACAGGTCGGGGGTCATAAAAAATTACAAAATATCAACCAAAAATTCGAAAATAAACCAATAATGCAGCTAGATAGATATTCGAATATCAAATTCAGAGAGGTATTCCACTTTTAAATCGGGTAAAAATTTCAAATGTTATGGGCTAAGCAGTGCTGGGATCTGGTCACTTTTTCTGGAAACCCATTTTTTGCAAATTTTGACAGGTCGGGGGTCATAAAAAATTACAAAATATTGACCAAAAATTCGAAAACAAAGCAATGATGCAGCTAGATAGATATTTTAATAACAAATTCAGAGAGGTATTCCACTTTTAAATCGGGTAAAAATTTCAAAAGTTATGGGCTAAGCAGTGCTGGGATCTGGTCACTTTTCTGCAAACCCATTTTTTGCAAATTTTGACAGGTCGGGGGTCATAAAAAATTACAAAACATTGACCAAAAATTCGAAAATAAACCAATAATGCAGCTAGATAGATATTTTAATAACAAATTCAGAGAGGTATTCCACTTTAAAATCAGGTAAAAATTTCAAAAGTTATGGGCTAAGCAGTGCTGGGATCTGGTCACTTTTCTGCAAACCCATTTTTTGCTAATTTTGACAGGCCGGGGGTCATAAAAAATTACATAATATTAACCAAAAATTCGAAAATAAACCAATGATGCAGCTAGATAGATATTCTAATAACAAATTCAGAGAGGTATTCCACTTTTAAATCGTGTAAACATTTTAAAAGTTATGGGCTAAGCAGTGTTGGGATCTGGTCACTTTTCTGCAAACCCATTTTTTGCAAATTTTGACAGGTCGGGGGTCATAAAAAATTACAAAATATTGACCAAAAATTCGAAAATAAACCAATGATGCAGCTAGATAGATTTTTTAATATCAAATTCAGAGAGGTATTCCACTTTTAAATCGGGTAAAAATTTCAAAAGTTATGGGCTAAGCAGTGCTGGGATCTGGTCACTTTTCTGGAAACCCTTTTTTTTGCAAATTTTGACAGGTCGGGGGTCACAAAACATTACAAAATATTGACCAAAAATTCGAAAATAAACCAATAATGCAGAAAGATAGATATTTTAATAACAAATTCAGAGAGGTATTCCACTTTTAAATCGGGTAAAAATTTCAAAAGTTATGGGATAAGCAGTGCTGGGATCTGGTCACTTTTCTGCAAACCCATTTTTTGCAAATTTTGACAGGTCGGGGGTCATAAAAAATTACAAAATATTGACCAAAAATTCGAAAAAAAAAACCAATGATGCGGCTAGATAGATATTCTAATAACAAATTCAGAGAGGTATTCCACTTTTAAATCGGTTAAAAATTTCAAAAGTTATGGGCTAAGCAGTGCTGGGATATGTTCACTTTTCCGGAAACCCATTTTTTGCAAATTTTGACAGGTCGGGGGTCATAAAAAATTACAAAATATTGACCAAAAATTCGAAAATAAACCAATGATGCAGCTAGATAGATATTTTAATAACAAATTCAGAGAGGTATTCCACTTTTAAATCGGGTAAAAATTTCAAAAGTTATGGGCTAAGCAGTGCTGGGATCTGGTCACTTTTCTGCAAACCCATTTTTTGCAAATTTTGACAGGTCGGGGGTCATAAAAAATTACAAAATATTGACCAAAAATTCGAAAATAAACCAATGATGCAGCTAGATAGATATTTTAATAACAAATTCAGAGAGGTATTCCACTTTTAAATCGGGTAAAAATTTCAAAAGTTTGGGCTAAGCAGTGCTGGGATCTGGTCACTTTTCTGGAAACCCATTTTTTGCAAATTTTGACAGGTCGGGGGTCATAAAAAATTACAAAATATTGACCAAAAATTCGAAAACAAAGCAATGATGCAGCTAGATAGATATTCGAATAACAAATTCGGAGAGGTATTCCACTTTTAAATCGGGTAAACATTTCAAAAGTTATGGGCTAAGCAGTGCTGGGATCTGGTCACTTTTCTGCAAACCCATTTTTTGCAAATTTTGACAGGTCGGGGGTCATAAAAAATTACAAAACATTGACCAAAAATTCGAAAATAAACCAATAATGCAGCTAGATAGATATTTTAATAACAAATTCAGAGAGGTATTCCACTTTAAAATCAGGTAAAAATTTCAAAAGTTATGGGCTAAGCAGTGCTGGGATCTGGTCACTTTTCTGCAAACCCATTTTTTGCAAATTTTGACAAGTCGGGGGTCATAAAAAATTACAAAATATTGACCAAAAATTCGAAAACAAACCAATGATGCAGCTAGATAGATATTTTAATAACAAATTCAGAGAGGTATTCCACTTTTAAATCGGGTAAAAATTTCAAAAGTTATGGGCTAAGCAGTGCTGGGATCTGGTCACTTTTCTGCAAACCCATTTTTTGCAAATTTTGACAGGTCGGGGGTCATAAAAAATTACAAAATATTGACCAAAAATTCGAAAATAAACCAATAATGCAGCTAGATAGATATTCTAATAACAAATTCAGAGAGGTATTCCACTTTTAAATCGGGTAAAAATTTCAAAAGTTATGGGCTAAGCAGTGCTGGGATCTGGTCACTTTTCTGCAAACCCATTTTTTGCAAATTTTGACAGGTCGGGGGTCATAAAAAATTACAAAATATCAACCAAAAATTCGAAAATAAACCAATGATGCAGCTAGATAGATATTTTAATAACAAATTCAGAGAGGTATTCCACTTTTAAATCGGGTAAAAATTTCAAAAGTTATGGGCGAAGTGCTGGGATCTGGTCACTTTTCTGCAAACCCATTTTTTGCAAATTTTGGCAGGTCGGGGGTCATAAAAAATTACAAAATATTGACCAAAAATTCGAAAATAAACCAATGATGCAGCTAGATATAGATAGATATTTTAATAACAAATTCAGAGAGGTATTCCACTTTTAAATCGGGTAAAAATTTCAAAAGTTATGGGCTAAGCAGTGCTGGGATCTGGTCACTTTTCTGCAAACCCATTTTTTGCAAATTTTGGCAGGTCGGGGGTCATAAAAAATTACAAAATATTGACCAAAAATTCGAAAACAAAGCAATGATGCAGCTAGATAGATATTCGAATAACAAATTCAGAGAGGTATTCCACTTTTAAATCGGGTAAACATTTCAAAAGTTATGGGCTAAGCAGTGCTGGGATCTGGTCACTTTTCTGCAAACCCATTTTTTGCAAATTTTGACAGGTCGGGGGTCATAAAAAATTACAAAACATTGACCAAAAATTCGAAAATAAACCAATAATGCAGCTAGATAGATATTTTAATAACAAATTCAGAGAGATATTCCACTTTAAAATCGGGTAAAAATTTCAAAAGTTATGGGCTAAGCAGTGCTGGGATCTGGTCACTTTTCTGCAAACCCATTTTTTGCAAATTTTGACAAGTCGGGGGTCATAAAAAATTACAAAATATCAACCAAAAATTCGAAAATAAACCAATGATGCAGCTAGATAGATTTTTTAATATCAAATTCAGAGAGGTATTCCACTTTTAAATCGGGTAAAAATTTCAAATGTTATGGGCTAAGCAGTGCTGGGATCTGGTCACTTTTCTGGAAACCCATTTTTTGCAAATTTTGACAGGTCGGGGGTCATAAAAAATTACAAAATATTGACAAAAATTCGAAAACAAAGCAATGATGCAGCTAGATAGATATTTTAATAACAAATTCAGAGAGGTATTCCACTTTTAAATCGGGTAAAAATTTCAAAAGTTATGGGCTAAGCAGTGCTGGGATCTGGTCACTTTTCTGCAAACCCATTTTTTGCAAATTTTGGCAGGTCGGGGGTCATAAAAAATTACAAAATATTGACCAAAAATTCGAAAATAAACCAATAATGCAGCTAGATAGATATTCTAATAACCAGGGCTAACAGAGTTATGTTCTTAAAAACGTAAAAATATGTATGGATTTATGGACGAAAAAATAGAGAAATATGGACGAAAAAGTTGACAAATATAATGAAAAAGTTGATAAATATAGGTATAAAAATGGATAAACGTAGACGATTATATCGATTATATTAACTTTTATGACAATGAACAATTAGAAATCGCTACAAACAAAAAGTGCAACGTTTGTCTCAAAGATCATTGCAGAACAATATGACATGTTGTGTCAGATTAGTAAAAACAAAACTATGGCGTTTGTCACTCAATATGTGTTTATATGATGAAAATTAACGCTCAACATCGCAAGATGTAACAGGAGCATTTGCATATGCATTTAGTTCAGCAGGTGATAAATTCAGGATAAGATCGTCACCTTCTGTAGAACTATTAATGAGATATAGAATAAATCAATAACTTTATAACACTAGAATTTAAGAGACATAAGAACTGAAAGCATGAAATATGGAATAAAAACTGAATCCTTAAATAAAAACTGCATCATAATTGTTACATTCGATGATACATATTTTGATTGATTAACGACGCAACGATGTTTTGTTTACATTATTTATTATCGAGTATAAGGCAAACGACAGAAATTTCATAATATTTGAGCCAAACATATCTTTCTATAGGTTTTCAGACACTTTAATGCTCAAAATATGGATTTATTCAAGTGATTGTGTAAAATATGGATTTATAGGAAAAAAAGGCGAAATATGGAAATAAATATTTTTTCATTTAAAAAACATAACTCTGTTAGCCCTGCTAATAACAAATTCAGAGAGGTATTCCACTTTTAAGGGGTTATATACCTTTTTTTTTTTCAAAAAAACGAAAAATTTTTTTAAGCTGAATCCTAAAGTATATCCCCTAGAGAACATTTTCCCAAATTTTTGAAGAGATCCGAATAATAGTTCGATAGGAAAACAGCGTTTTGAGGCGCGGTACGTCACTCTTTGTACCGCAACGTAAAACTTTGAATGCGATTATCTCAAAGTCGTTTTTTTCCAAAAGTGCCTTTGCTGTGACCGCGATTGCACAAGAACTATTTGATCGATCTTCTTCAATTTTTTTTAAATATTCGTGATGATTGTGCCGAGTTCGTCATTGAATCAGTTTTTATGCGGCAATTTCGATTTTGCAGATAAGAAATTTTTAATAAAATTTTTAGAGCTCGAAAAATCAATTTTTTGAAAAAATTGTTACTGTATGCAGAAAAAACCAAATATTCTTGAAGTAATTCAATGACGAACTAGAAATAATACTAAACTAATAAAAATTTTTTGGTTTATTGATTTTAGTTGACCCGCTGGACTTCCATCGTGGTCACCGCAAGCCGCTATAACAAAAAAAGGGTTATGAGAGAATTGCCATAACTTCGAAAGTTATTTATATTTTTTTAAGAACAAACGTTTGTTGTGTCTATAAAAACATGTACTATCAATAAATAATAACCTCAGTATCATAAAATAATTGCTACACACCTGAAAAAAATCCAAAGTTCCCTCATTTTTTTCGCTCAAAAAGGTATATAACCCCTTAAATCGTGTAAACATTTCAAAAGTTATGGGCTAAGCAGTGCTGGGATCTGGTCACTTTTCTGCAAACCCATTTTTTGCTAATTTTAACAGGCCGGGGGTCATAAAAAATTACATAATATTAACCAAAATTTCGAAAATAAACCAATGATGCAGCTAGATAGACATTTTAATAACAAATTCAGAGAGGTATTCCACTTTTAAATCGGGTAAAAATTTCAAAAGTTATGGGCTCAGCAGTGCTGGGATCTGGTCACTTTTCTGCAAACCCATTTTTTGCAAATTTTGACAGGTCGGGGGTCATAAAAAATTACAAAATATTGACCAAAAATTCGAAAATAAACCAATAATGCAGCTAGATAGATATTCTAATAACAAATTCAGAGAGGTATTCCACTTTTAAATCGGGTAAACATTTCAAAAGTTATGGGCTAAGCAGTGCTGGGATCTGTTCACTTTTCTGCAAACCCATTTTTTGCAAATTTTGACAGGTCGGGGGTCATAAAAAATTACAAAACATTGACCAAAAATTCGAAAATAAACCAGTAATGCAGCAAGATAGATATTTTAATAACAAATTCAGAGAGGTATTCCACTTTTAAATCGGGTAAAAATTTCAAAAGTTATGGGCTAAGCAGTGCTGGGATCTGGTCACTTTTCTGCAAACCCATTTTTTGCAAATTTTGACAAGTCAGGGGTCATAAAAAATTACAAAATATTGACCAAAAATTCGAAAACAAACCAATGATGCAGCTAGATAGATATTTTAATAACAAATTCAGAGAGGTATTCCACTTTTAAATCGGGTAAAAATTTCAAAAGTTATGGGCTAAGCAGTGCTGGGATCTGGTCACTTTTCTGCAAACCCATTTTTTGCAAATTTTGGCAGGTCGGGGGTCATAAAAAATTACAAAATATTGACCAAAAATTCGAAAATAAACCAATGATGCAGCTAGATAGATATTTAAATAACAAATTCAGAGATGTATTCCACTTTTAAATCGGGTAAAAATTTCAAAAGTTATGGGCTAAGCAGTGCTGGGATCTAGTCACTTTTCTGCAAACCGATTTTTTGCAAATTTTGACAGGTCGGGGGTCATAAAAAATTACAAAATATTGACCAAAAATTCGAAAATAAACCAATGATGCAGCTAGATAGATATTTTAATATTCTAATAACAAATTCAGAGAGGTATTCCACTTTTAAATCGTGTAAACATTTAAAAAATGTTCTGGGCTAAGCAGTGCTGGGATCTGGTCACTTTTCTGCAAACCCATTTTTTGCAAATTTTGACAGGTCGGGGGTCATAAAAATTACAAAATATCAACCAAAAATTCGAAAATAAACCAATGATCCAGCTAGATAGATTTTTTAATATCAAATTCAGAGAGGTATTCCACTTTTAAATCGGGTAAAAATTTCAAATGTTATGGGCTAAGCAGTGCTGGGATCTGGTCACTTTTCTGGAAACCCATTTTTTGCAAATTTTGACAGGTCGGGGGTCATAAAAAATTACAAAATATTGACCAAAAATTCGAAAACAAAGCAATGATGCAGCTAGATATATATTTTAATAACAAATTCAGAGAGGTATTCCACTTTTAAATCGGGTAAAAATTTCAAAAGTTATGGGCTAAGCAGTGCTGGGATCTGGTCACTTTTCTGCAAACCCATTTTTTGCAAATTTTGGCAGGTCGGGGGTCATAAAAAATTACAAAATATTGACCAAAAATTCGAAAATAAACCAATGATGCAGCTAGATTGATATTTTAATAACAAATTCAGAGAGGTATTCCACTTTTAAATCGTGTAAACATTTCAAAAGTTATGGGCTAAGCAGTGCTGGGATCTGGTCACTTTTCTGCAAACCCATTTTTTGCTAATTTTAACAGGCCGGGGGTCATAAAAAATTACATAATATTAACCAAAATTTCGAAAATAAACCAATGATGCAGCTAGATAGACATTTTAATAACAAATTCAGAGAGGTATTCCACTTTTAAATCGGGTAAAAATTTCAAAAGTTATGGGCTAAGCAGTGCTGGGATCTGGTCACTTTTCTGCAAACCCATTTTTTGCAAATTTTGACAGGCCGGGGGTCATAAAAAATTACATAATATTAACCAAAATTTCGAAAATAAACCAATGATGCAGCTAGATAGATATTTTAATAACAAATTCAGAGAGGTATTCCACTTTTAAATCGGGTAAAAATTTCAAAAGTTATGGGCTAAGCAGTGCTGGGATCTGGTCACTTTTCTGCAAACCCATTTTTTGCAAATTTTGGCAGGTCGGGGGTCATAAAAAATTACAAAATATTGACCAAAAATTCGAAAATAAACCAATGATGCAGCTAGATAGATATTTTAATAACAAATTCAGAGAGTTATTCCACTTTTAAATCGGGTAAAAATTTCAAAAGTTATGGGCTAAGCAGTGCTGGGATCTGGTCACTTTTCTGCAAACCCATTTTTTGCTAAATTTGACAGGCCGGGGGTCATAAAAAATTACATAATATTAACCAAAATTTCGAAAATAAACCAATAATGCAGCTAGATAGATATTTTAATAACAAGTTCAGAGAGGAATTCCACTTTTAAATCGGGTAAAAATTTCAAAAGTGATGGGCTAAGCAGTGCTGGGATCTGGTCACTTTTCAGCAAACCCATTTTTTGCAAATTTTGACAGGTCGGGGGTCATAAAAAATTACAAAATATCAACCAAAAATTCGAAAATATACCAGTAATGCAGCAAGATAGATATTTTAATAACAAATTCAGAGAGGTATTCCACTTTTAAATCGGGTAAAAATTTCAAAAGTTATGGGCTAAGCAGTGCTGGGATCTGGTCACTTTTCTGCAAACCCATTTTTTTGCAAATTTTGACAGGTCAGGGGTCATAAAAAATTACAAAATATTGACCAAAAATTCGAAAACAAACCAATGATGCAGCTAGATTGATATTTTAATAACAAATTCAGAGAGGAATTCCACTTTTAAATCGGGTAAAAATTTCAAAAGTGATGGGCTAAGCAGTGCTGGGATCTGGTCACTTTTCTGGAAACCCATTTTTTGCAAATTTTGAAAGGTCGGGGGTAAAAAAATAACAAAATATTGACCAAAAATTCGAAAACAAACCAATGATGCAGCTAGATAGATATTCTAATAACAAATTCAGAGAGGTATTCCACTTTTAAATCGGGTAAACATTTCAAAAGTTATGGGCTAAGCAGTGCTGGGATCTGGTCACTTTTCTGCAAACCCATTTTTTGCAAATTTTGACAGGTCGGGGGTCATAAAAAATTACAAAATATCAACCAAAAATTCGAAAATAAACCAATGATGCAGCTAGATAGATTTTTTAATATCAAATTCAGAGAGGTATTCCACTTTTAAATCGGGTAAAAATTTCAAAAGTGATGGGCTAAGCAGTGCTGGGATCTGGTCACTTTTCTGCAAACCCATTTTTTGCAAATTTTGACAGGTCGGGGGTCATAAAAAATTACAAAATATCAACAAAAAATTCGAAAATAAACCAATGATGCAGCTAGATAGATATTTTAATAACAAATTCAGAGAGGTATTCCACTTTTAAATCGTGTAAACATTTCAAAAGTTATGGGCTAAGCAGTGCTGGGATCTGGTCACTTTTCTCCAAACCCATTTTTGCAAATTTTGACAGGTCGGGGGTCATAAAAAATTACAAAATATTGACCAAAAATTCGAAAATAAACCAATGATGCAGCTAGATAGATATTTTAATATTCTAATAACAAATTCAGAGAGGTATTCCACTTTTAAATCGTGTAAACATTTAAAAAATGTTCTGGGCTAAGCAGTGCTGGGATCTGGTCACATTTCTGCAAACCCATTTTTTGCAAATTTTGACAGGTCGGGGGTCATAAAAAATTACAAAATATCAACCAAAAATTCGAAAATAAACCAATGATCCAGCTAGATAGATTTTTTAATATCAAATTCAGAGAGGTATTCCACTTTTAAATCGGGTAAAAATTTCAAATGTTATGGGCTAAGCAGTGCTGGGATCTGGTCACTTTTCTGGAAACCCATTTTTTGCAAATTTTGACAGGTCGGGGGTCATAAAAAATTACAAAATATTGACCAAAAATTCGAAAACAAAGCAATGATGCAGCTAGATATATATTTTAATAACAAATTCAGAGAGTTATTCCACTTTTAAATCGGGTAAAAATTTCAAAAGTTATGGGCTAAGCAGTGCTGGGATCTGGTCACTTTTCTGCAAACCCATTTTTTGCTTAATTTGACAGGCCGGGGGTCATAAAAAATTACATAATATTAACCAAAATTTCGAAAATAAACCAATAATGCAGCTAGATAGATATTTTAATAACAAATTCAGAGAGGAATTCCACTTTTAAATCGGGTAAAAATTTCAAAAGTGATGGGCTAGGCAGTGCTGGGATCTGGTCACTTTTCTGCAAACCCATTTTTGCAAATTTTGACAGGTCGGGGGGTCATAAAAAATTACAAAATATTGACCAAAAATTCGAAAATAAACCAATGATGCAGCTAGATAGATATTTTAATATTCTAATAACAAATTCAGAGAGGTATTCCACTTTTAAATCGTGTAAACATTTAAAAAATGTTCTGGGCTAAGCAGTGCTGGGATCTGGTCACATTTCTGCAAACCCATTTTTTGCAAATTTTGACAGGTCGGGGGTCATAAAAAATTACAAAATATCAACCAAAAATTCGAAAATAAACCAATGATCCAGCTAGATAGATTTTTTAATATCAAATTCAGAGAGGTATTCCACTTTTAAATCGGGTAAAAATTTCAAATGTTATGGGCTAAGCAGTGCTGGGATCTGGTCACTTTTCTGGAAACCCATTTTTTGCAAATTTTGACAGGTCGGGGTCATAAAAAATTACAAAATATTGTCCAAAAATTCGAAAACAAAGCAATGATGCAGCTAGATATATATTTTAATAACAAATTCAGAAAGGTATTCCACTTTTAAATCGGGTAAAAATTTCAAAAGTTATGGGCTAAGCAGTGCTGGGATCTGGTCACTTTTCTGGAAACCCATTTTTTGCTTAATTTGACAGGCCGGGGGTCATAAAAAAATTACATAATATTAACCAAAATTTCGAAAATAAACCAATAATGCAGCTAGATAGATATTTTAATAACAAATTCAGAGAGGAATTCCACTTTTAAATCGGGTAAAAATTTCAAAAGTGATGGGCTAGGCTGTGCTGGGATCTGGTCACTTTTCAGCAAACCCATTTTTTGCAAATTTTGACAGGTCGGGGGTCATAAAAAATTACAAAATATTGACCAAAAATTCGAAAATAAACCAATAATGCAGCTAGATAGATATTCTAATAACAAATTCAGAGAGGTATTCCACTTTTAAATCGGGTAAACATTTCAAAAGTTATGGGCTAAGCAGTGCTGGGATCTGGTCACTTTTCTGCAAACCCATTTTTTTGCAAATTTTGACAGGTCGGGGGTCATAAAAAATTACAAAATATTGACCAAAAATTCGAAAACAAACCAATGATGCAGCTAGATTGATATTTTAATAACAAATTCAGAGAGGTATTCCACTTTTAAATCGGGTAAAAATTTCAAAAGTGATGGGCTAAGCAGTGCTGGGATCTGGTCACTTTTCTGGAAACCCATTTTTTGCAAATTTTGAAAGGTCGGGGGTAAAAAAAATAACAAAATATTGACCAAAAATTCGAAAACAAACCAATGATGCAGCTAGATAGATATTCTAATAACAAATTCAGAGAGGTATTCCACTTTTAAATCGGGTAAAAATTTCAAAAGTTATGGGCTAAGCAGTGCTGGGATCTGGTCACTTTTCTGCAAACCCATTTTTTGCAAATTTTGACAGGTCGGGGGTCATAAAAAATTACAAAATATCAACCAAAAATTCGAAAATAAACCAATGATGCAGCTAGATAGATATTCTAATAACAAATTCAGAGAGGTATTCCACTTTTAAATCGGGTAAAAATTTCAAAAGTTATGGGCTAAGCAGTGCTGGGATCTGGTCACTTTTCTGCAAACCCATTTTTGCAAATTTTGACAGGTCGGGGGTCATAAAAAATTACAAAATATCAACCAAAAATTCGAAAATAAACCAATGATGCAGCTAGATAGATATTTTAATAACAAATTCAGAGAGGTATTCCACTTTTAAATCGGGTAAAAATTTCAAAAGTTATGGGCTAAGTGCTGGGATCTGGTCACTTTTCTGCAAACCCATTTTTTGCAAATTTTGGCAGGTCGGGGGTCATAAAAAATTACAAAATATTGACCAAAAATTCGAAAATAAACCAATGATGCAGCTAGATATAGATAGATATTTTAATAACAAATTCAGAGAGGTATTCCACTTTTAAATCGGGTAAAAATTTCAAAAGTTATGGGCTAAGCAGTGCTGGGATCTGGTCACTTTTCTGCAAACCCATTTTTTGCAAATTTTGACAGGTCGGGGGTGATAAAAATTACAAAATATCAACCAAAAATTCGAAAATAAACCAATGATGCAGCTAGATAGATATTTTAATAACAAATTCAGAGAGGTATTCCACTTTTAAATCGTGTAAACATTTCAAAAGTTATGGGCTAAGCAGTGCTGGGATCTGGTCACTTTTCTGCAAACCCATTTTTTGCAAATTTTGACAGGTCGGGGGTCATAAAAAATTACAAAATATTGACCAAAAATTCGAAAAAAAAACCAATGATGCAGCTAGATAGATATTTTAATAACAAATTCAGAGAGGTATTCCACTTTTAAATCGGGTAAAAATTTCAAAAGTTATGGGCTAAGCAGTGCTGGGATCTGTTCACTTTTCTGGAAACCCATTTTTTGCAAATTTTGACAGGTCGGGGGTCATAAAAAATTACAAAATATTGACCAAAAAATTCGAAAATAAACCAATGATGCAGCTAGATAGATATTCTAATAACAAATTCAGAGAGGTATTCCACTTTTAAATCGGGTAAAAATTTCAAAAGTTTGGGCTAAGCAGTGCTGGGATCTGGTCACTTTTCTGGAAACCCATTTTTTGCAAATTTTGACAGGTCGGGGGTCATAAAAAATTACAAAATATTGACCAAAAATTCGAAAACAAAGCAATGATGCAGCTAGATATATATTTTAAAAACAAATTCAGAGAGGTATTCCACTTTTAAATCGGGTAAAAATTTCAAAAGTTATGGGCTAAGCAGTGCTGGGATCTGGTCACTTTTCTGCAAACCCATTTTTTGCAAATTTTGGCAGGTCGGGGGTCATAAAAAATTACAAAATATCAACCAAAAATTCGAAAATAAACCAATGATGCAGCTAGATAGATATTCTAATAACAAATTCAGAGAGGTATTCCACTTTTAAATCGTGTAAACATTTCAAAAGTTATGGGCTAAGCAGTGCTGGGATCTGGTCAGTTTTCTGCAAACCCATTTTTTTGCTAATTTTAACAGGCCGGGGGTCATAAAAAATTACATAATATTAACCAAAATTTCGAAAATAAACCAATGATGCAGCTAGATAGACATTTTAATAACAAATTCAGAGAGGTATTCCACTTTTAAATCGGGTAAAAATTTCAAAAGTTATGGGCTAAGCAGTGCTGGGATCTGGTCACTTTTCTGCAAACCCATTTTTTGCAAATTTTGACAGGTCGAGGGTCATAAAAAATTACAAAATATCAACCAAAAATTCGAAAATAAACCAATAATGCAGCTAGATAGATATTTTAATAACAAATTCAGAGAGGTATTCCACTTTTAAATCGTGTAAACATTTCAAAAGTTATGGGCTAAGCAGTGCTGGGATCTGGTCACTTTTCTGCAAACCCATTTTTTGCAAATTTTGACAGGTCGGGGGTCATAAAAAATTACAAAATATTGACCAAAAATTCGAAAATAAACCAATGATGCAGCTAGATAGATATTTTAATAACAAATTCAGAGAGTTATTCCACTTTTAAATCGGGTAAAAATTTCAAAAGTTATGGGCTAAGCAGTGCTGGGATCTGGTCACTTTTCTGCAAACCCATTTTTTGCTAAATTTGACAGGCCGGGGGTCATAAAAAATTACATAATATTAACCAAAATTTCGAAAATAAACCAATAATGCAGCTAGATAGATATTTTAATAACAAATTCAGAGAGGAATTCCACTTTTAAATCGGGTAAAAATTTCAAAAGTGATGGGCTAAGCAGTGCTGGGATCTGGTCACTTTTCAGCAAACCCATTTTTTGCAAATTTTGACAGGTCGGGGGTCATAAAAAATTACAAAATATCAACCAAAAATTCGAAAATAAACCAGTAATGCAGCAAGATAGATATTTTAATAACAAATTCAGAGAGGTATTCCACTTTTAAATCGTGTAAAAATTTCAAAAGTTATGGGCTAAGCAGTGCTGGGATCTGGTCACTTTTCTGCAAACCCATTTTTTTGCAAATTTTGACAGGTCGGGGGTCATAAAAAATTACAAAATATTGACCAAAAATTCGAAAACAAACCAATGATGCAGCTAGATTGATATTTTAATAACAAATTCAGAGAGGTATTCCACTTTTAAATCGGGTAAAAATTTCAAAAGTGATGGGCTAAGCAGTGCTGGGATCTGGTCACTTTTCTGAAACCCATTTTTGCAAATTTTGAAAGGTCGGGGGTAAAAAAAATAACAAAATATTGACCAAAAATTCGAAAACAAACCAATGATGCAGCTAGATAGATATTCTAATAACAAATTCAGAGAGGTATTCCACTTTTAAATCGGGTAAACATTTCAAAAGTTATGGGCTAAGCAGTGCTGGGATCTGGTCACTTTTCTGCAAACCCATTTTTTGCAAATTTTGACAGGTCGGGGGTCATAAAAAATTACAAAATATCAACCAAAAATTCGAAAAATAAACCAATGATGCAGCTAGATAGATTTTTAATATCAAATTCAGAGAGGTATTCCACTTTTAAATCGGGTAAAAATTTCAAAAGTGATGGGCTAAGCAGTGCTGGGATCTGGTCACTTTTCTGCAAACCCATTTTTTGCAAATTTTGACAGGTCGGGGTCACAAAACATTACAAAATATTGACCAAAAATTCGAAAATAAACCAATGATGCAGCTAGATAGATATTTTAATAACAAATTCAGAGAGGTATTCCACTTTTAAATCGGGTAAAAAATTTCAAAAGTTATGGGCTAAGCAGTGCTGGGATCTGGTCACTTTTCTGCAAACCCATTTTTTGCAAATTTTGACAGGTCGGGGTCATAAAAAATTACAAAATATCAACCAAAAATTCGAAAATAAACCAATGATGCAGCTAGATAGATATTTTAATAACAAATTCAGAGAGGTATTCCACTTTTAAATCGTGTAAACATTTCAAAAGTTATGGGCTAAGCAGTGCTGGGATCTGGTCACTTTTCTGCAAACCCATTTTTTGCAAATTTTGAAAGGTCGGGGGTCATAAAAAAATTACAAAATATCAACCAAAATTCGAAAACAAACCAATGATGCAGCTAGATAGATATTCTAATAACAAATTCAGAGAGGTATTCCACTTTAAAATCGGGTAAAAATTTCAAAAGTTATGGGCTAAGCAGTGCTGGGATCTGGTCACTTTTCTGCAAACCCATTTTTTGCAAATTTTGACAGGTCGGGGGTCATAAAAAATTACAAAATATTGACCAAAAATTCGAAAACAAAGCAATGATGCAGCTAGATAGATATTTTAATAACAAATTCAGAGAGGTATTCCACTTTTAAATCGGGTAAAAATTTCAAAAGTTATGGGCTAAGCAGTGCTGGGTTCTGGTCACTTTTCTGCAAACCCATTTTTTGCAAATTTTGTCAGGTCGGGGTCATAAAAAATTACAAAATATTGACCAAAAATTCAAAAATAAACCAATGATGCAGCTAGATAGATATTCTAATAACAAATTCAGAGAGGTATTCCACTTTTAAATCGGGTAAAAATTTCAAAAGTTATGGGCTAAGCAGTGCTGGGATCTGGTCACTTTTCTGCAAACCCATTTTTTTGCAAATTTTGACAGGTCGGGGGTCATAAAAAATTACAAAATATTGACCAAAAATTCGAAAACAAACCAATGATGCAGCTAGATAGATATTTTAATAACAAATTCAGAGAGGTATTCTACTTTTAAATCGGGTAAAAATTTCAAAAGTTATGGGCTAAGCAGTGCTGGGATCTGGTCACTTTTCTGCAAACCCATTTTTTGCAAATTTTGACAGGTCGGGGGTCATAAAAAATTACAAAACATTGACCAAAAATTCGAAAATAAACCAATGATGCAGCTAGATAGATATTCTAATAACAAATTCAGAGAGGTATTCCACTTTTAAATCGGGTAAAAATTTCAAAAGTTATGGGCTAAGCAGTGCTGGGATCTGGTCACTTTTCTGCAAACCCATTTTTTTGCAAATTTTGACAGGTCGGGGGTCATAAAAAATTACAAAATATTGACCAAAAAATTCGAAAACAAAGCAATGATGCAGCTAGATAGATATTTTAATAACAAATTCAGAGAGGTATTCCACTTTTAAATCGGGTAAAAATTTCAAAAGTTATGGGCTAAGCAGTGCTGGGTTCTGGTCACTTTTCTGCAAACCCATTTTTTGCAAATTTTGTCAGGTCGGGGGTCATAAAAAATTACAAAATATTGACCAAAAATTCGAAAACAAACCAATGATGCAGCTAGATAGATTATTATTATTATTAGGGGGGAAAAGGTTACCTCGACCCAACTGGATCTATTGTACCCCCTATCTGAGCTTAGAGGCTCACCCATCAGCCCGGCTCCTTCGATAAGGTTAAGGAGCTTTATCGGGTCGATGCCTCCAGAGGTCCCAAGTGTAAGGAACCTGGACCCGAGGTTTCTGCACCTCAGGCTACTTAGTGCTGGGCAATCTGATATTATGTGTAGGGAGGTTTCATCCTCGCTATCACAGAATCTGCATGTTTTCCTGCTTGTAATCCCTATATTAAATAGGTGTCTCCTTAGTTTGCAGTGTCCGGTTAGTAAACCGGTCACTATCCTAAGTGAGTTCTTCCCTAGTAGTATAAGTTTCTTAAACCTCTTCATGTCATAATTGACGATGAGGGTTTTGGCTTGTCTTTGGCCTGTGGTGTCTGCCCAGCAGGCTTGCCTCATATGTACCTCTTCTGTTCTTAGGTAATCTTTGACTGTGTGTCTGCCTATGCCACAGTAAGGCTCGGGTCCCTATAAGGGGTCTTTCCGCCCCTAGTTTTGCTAGCCTGTCGGCTAGTTCATTCCCGGATATGTCTTTGTGTCCTGGAATCCATCTTAATGACAGCCTGTTGTTGCTGCCCAGGAGGTTCAGCTTTGTTCTTACTTCTCGTACCAGCTTCGAGGTGATTCTATTGCTGCATAGTGCAGTAATAGCCGCTCGACTGTCCGAGAGGATCGCAATGTCCTTGTTTGTGTACCCACGCTTCATATTGAGCTCTGCACACCGTCCTATGGCGCAAACTTCAGCTTGGAATATGCTGGTGTATTGGCCTAACGATTCATGGTATTTGATTCGTGGTCCTACTACTCCAAGGCCAGTGCCTTGGTGTGTTAAAGACCCGTCCGTATACCATGCTATAGTGTGACTCGCCATGGAGTGTACTTCCTTCATGGTGGTCCATTCTTTCTTGTTGCTCAGATGAGCAGAGAAATTCTTTTCAAAGATGAATTCTACTGTCATTTCGTCCCTGGGGTGTGAGCTCAGGGGAAGTTCGACTAGTGGTTTTGATGCATCCCTAGAACTGAGGATGCGGTCACTGCCATTACTACAAGAAGTGATTCTTAGTAGGGTGGCCTTCCGCTGTAACTCCACTACGCAGTGTAGCGGAGTGAGTTCCATGAGAACTTCCAGTGCCGCAGTGGGGCAGGTTCTCATTGCTCCTGTCATACATATACTTGCCAGTCTTTGCAGCCTCTGGAGCTGTTTCTGTGCGGTAACGAGCCTAGCTCGTTTACCCCAGGCTACTGCCCCATATGTGAGTATTGGCCTCACAATTATGAGGTATAACCATCTGATAATTTGGGGTGAGGTCCCCCAAGATTTCCCTGCAATTTTCCGACAGGTGAAGAGAGCCCTGAGGCACTTATCCACTGTCTTTTGCATATGGGTTGCGAACGTTAGCCTTCTGTCGAAGGTAACTCCGAGGTACTTGACTTCCCGGCTTATTGCTACGGGAGTACCTAGTAGTATGATTTGTCTCATCTTCTTTAGTTTGTACTTCTTTGTAAAAGGAACAATGACTGTTTTTGCGGGGTTGAGGTTAAGCCCAACTTCCCTGCACCAGTCGAGCGTTATCTTGAGTCCGAGTTGGACAATATCGCAAAGCGTTTCTTCAAATTTCCCTTTGGCTACTATTACTATGTCATCGGCATAGCCCTGACATTGTATTCCTCTGTCGGCGAGTTTCTTTAGTAGTTCATCTACTAGTAGGCTCCACAATAAAGGAGACAAGACTCCACCTTGCGGACATCCTCTGCTTGTGGCAACGATCATTGTGCTGTTGCCAATGGTCGCCATTGCCTGCCTGGAGCTTAACAAGGCTCCAATCCACCTTCTTGTTGTAGCATCTATATTCCTTCTGGCGAGGGCCGCTAAGACAGCATCATGCGACGCATTGTCAAAGGCTCCTCTATATCCAGAAAGGCGCAGATTGCAACTTCTTTATTGTCCACTACCCCTTCAAGGGTGTGACAAAGTTGGTACAGTGCAGTGTCTGTTGAACGACCTGCCCTGTATGCGTGCTGCGTGGGTTGCAGCGGACAGTCCTTAAGAACTGTGCTCCTAATATGGTAGTCTACCAGCTTTTCCAACGTTTTAAGGCAAAACGAAGTTAAGCTGATAGGTCTGAAGGACTTTGGGTTGGTGATGTCTTTCTTCCTGCTTTGGGGATGAAGACCACCCTAGCTCTACGCCACGCATTTGGGATGTGTCCAATTGCTAGGCTACTTAGCATCAGTCTCCTTAAGCGGGTTAGGAGTAAATCCAGTCCCTGCTGCAGGAATGATGGAGAGATACCATCCAGACCAGGTGACTTGAATGGTTGGAAGGTCCCAATTGCCCATTTAAGTCTCTCCGGAGAGACCAGAGACTTGGCAATTGCCCAGTCCTCTGAACTTGGTCTGAGGTGTCTTGGAGTGGGCGGTGCCTCCATTGGGTTGGACGTATCTTCCGCCAGGGGTGAGCTCCCGGGGAAGTGTGTCTTAAAGAGTAAAGCTAGTTTATCCCTGTCGTCGGAAGTGTAAGAATTATCACATTTCCTCAGGGCTAGGTTACTTTCTGGTGCAACTTTGGCCATGGCCTTGTGCAATCTTGCCCCTTCATGGGCAGTGCTGATTGCCTCACAGAAGTCTCTGTAGTTCTTCCGTTTGGCCTTCCTGATCTCTTTGTTGTAGAGCGTCAGGCTTTGTTTATAATGTCTCCAGTTATCCTCGTTTGTTTTTGCTCTGTTGAAGAGCCGGCGGGTGGAGATTCTGAGCCGTTTTAGGTTGTCATTCCACCATGGGGCGTCTCTATCTGCTTTCCGTCTGCCAAGAGGGCAACTGTCCTCAAAAGCATTGGTTATCTTCTTGCAGAGGTTATCCACTGCCTGATCCAATTCTAAGGAGTGTCTGGGTATACCTGACGGTTCGTTAGAGAGATTAAGCTCAAGAGAGGACTTGAACCAATCCCAGTTTGTTTTCTTGGGATTCCTTTTGGGGGCGTCCCTAGCGGTGTTGAAGTCTACTTCAAATCTAATGATTCGGTGATCCGACATTGATTCCTCTGGCGACACATGCCAGTTCTTGATAAGTGGTCCTAGAGACCTGCTCATCAGAGTTATGTCTAGGACCTCCTCTCTTACTCTAGTAATGAATGTCGGTGTGGACCCGACATTAGCGATTTCTAGGTTACTATTTACAATAAACTCTATTAGCTGCTCACCTCTGTTGTTGACGTCGGTGCTTCCCCATATCACGTGATGTGCATTGGCGTCACATCCTATGATTAGGGGTAACTTCTTTCTTCTGCAGCATTCCACGAGTCCGATGATTTCCGGTGGTGGGCATGCTGCATCCCCAGCGAAATAAGCCGATGCTATGGCGATCGCTGGTAACTTTCCTGTGCCGCTCAGCGTTACTGCGACACAGTCACTGGTTAGGAACTCTGAAAAGATATTATAGTTGATATCTTTCCTTATTAATATGCACGCTCTTGGGTGTGCACCCCGTTGGTCGCATATTACCTTTGATTCCTTGGTGTACAGGCCTTTAATGCCCTGATTGCACCAAGGCTCCTGAATGAGAGCTAGCCCGAGATGTTGGGAGGTGAACAACCTGGCCAGGACGGCGGATGCCGCCTTGGCCCGGTGCAAGTTCACCTGGGCTAGCTGCGTGCTGCGATGTGCAGCCATTACTGGAGCGGGTGCTCCATGTTTTGTGAAGGGGCGGGCATTCCCCTTCACTGCCTTCGGTCAGGGTGACGTCGGCCTCCTTCTCGTCGATATCTTCTCGGAGGGGCTCTTGTGCCACCTCCTGGGAGTGTGAGAGAAGTTCGTCCTCACTCTCCACGTCCATATCGGCGATAGCTTCCTCCTTTGCACCCAATGGCTCTTGTGGCTTTCCGAGGGATTCCTCGGCCTCCACTTTGCCGTCTTTGGGGCCGGGGGGCGCTGCTTCTGTTGCCGCCGTCTTCGCCGCCTTCCTGAGACCACTCACCGAGACGGTCCCGAATCTAAAGTTCAGCTGGTGCCCTTTAGAGACGATCTCATCTCGGGTGAGTTGGTCTATCCCAATAACGAGGAGTGCTCCGCCTCCGTCGTTCCTTCGGGAGATCACCTTCCAGGAATCGACCTCCATTCTATTCTGGCGTCCCAGCATCATCAGAAGCTCCTCATCGCTTCTTTCTGCGCTTCTAGGGCAGAAGACTGTGACATTGTATGCCGCAGGAATATCTTCCCCTACCCTAGTGTCAAGGGGCACGCCCTTCCAAGTCCTCAGCTGAGGCGTCACAGTCCTCAGCCAGTCCGCTGAATCCTGGTCTAAGCAGTCTATCAGGAGGTATCCGACCCTAAAGTGGATACCTCTGAAGGCGACTGCTGAGTCCCATTCAGACGTGACTACATCGTCCATTATGGCCTCCTCCAGCTCGGCAAGCTCTTCGTTGCTCAGGTAGACCTGCGGGTAGTCCTCAGGTAGTACCGCAACTCTTACTCTCTTGGCGGCCTCCGCGTAGGAGGTGCCCGTGAGAGGAGCCGTGGAAGTGGAGGGTGGCTGCTTCTCACCCTTGTCACCCGCCTTCGACACGCTGGGTGTGCCAGCAGATGCCTTAGGGGGTCTCCTCGTCGCCGCCGCCTTCGATGTGGTTGGCTCATCAGGCCTTGGTGGACGGGGGTGGGGTGCCGCTGCCTCTTTGATGCCCTCGGACTTGGCCCTCTTCGGGGTGTCCATCGGAGGGGTGAGGGTGCTATTTGCCCGCTGGCTGGCAGGGGCAACATTTTGTGCCACTGGTCGTGGCTCCTTCGCCTTCTTCAGAGCTTCAACAGGTGTCATGCCCTGTTGAAGGTACCTGAGGTACCATTTGACCTTGGACCCCGACAGGCCTGTCCTGTAGGGGTCGCCAAGGCCTCCTGGTTGCCCTCTGGCTGGAAGGACATCTGCCTTATTGGCGGGCTTGATCTTCGGTGCAGCCGCGGGGGGTGGGCAAGCTAGATAGATATTTTAATAACAAATTCAGAGAGGTATTCCACTTTTAAATCGGGTAAACATTTCAAAAGTTATGGGCTAAGCAGTGCTGGGGTCTGGTCACTTTTCTGCAAACCCATTTTTTGCAAATTTTGACAGGTTGGGGGTCATAAAAAATTACAAAATATTGACCAAAATTCGAAAACAAACCAATGATGCAGCTAGATAGATATTTTAATAACAAATTCAGAGAGGTATTCCACTTTTAAATCGGGTAAAAATTTCAAAAGTTATGGGCTAAGCAGTGCTGGGATCTGGTCACTTTTCTGGAAACCCATTTTTTGCAAATTTTGAAAAATTCGAAAATAAACCAATGATGCAGCTAGATAGATTTTTTAATATCAAATTCAGAGAGGTATTCCACTTTTAAATCGGGTAAAAATTTCAAAAGTTATGGGCTAAGCAGTGCTGGGATCTGGTCACTTTTCTGCAAACCCATTTTTTGCTAATTTTAACAGGCCGGGGGTCATAAAAAATTACAAAATATTGACCAAAAATTCGAAAATAAACCAATGATGCAGCTAGATAGATATTCTAATAACAAATTCAGAGAGGTATTCCACTTTTAAATCGGGTAAAAATTTCAAAAGTGATGGGCTAAGCAGTGCTGGGATCTGTTCACTTTTCTGCAAACCCATTTTTTGCAAATTTTGACAGGTTGGGGGTCATAAAAAATTACAAAATATTGACCAAAAATTCGAAAACAAACCAATGATGCAGCTAGATAGATATTTTAATAACAAATTCAGAGAGGTATTCCACTTTTAAATCGGGTAAAAATTTCAAAAGTTATGGGCTAAGCAGTGCTGGGATCTGGTCACTTTTCTGGAAACCCATTTTTTGCAAATTTTGAAAGGTCGGGGGAAAAAAAAATAACAAAATATTGACCAAAAATTGGAAAACAAACCAATGATGCAGCTAGATAGATATTCTAATAACAAATTCAGAGAGGTATTCCACTTTTAAATCGGGTAAAAATTTCAAAAGTTATGGGCTAAGCAGTGCTGGGATCTGGTCACTTTTCTGCAAACCCATTTTTTTTTTGCAAATTTTGACAGGTCGGAGGTCATAAAAAATTACAAAGTATTGACCAAAAATTCGAAAACAAACCAATGATGCAGCTAGATAGATATTCTAATAACAAATTCAGAGAGGTATTCCACTTTTAAATCGTGTAAACATTTCAAAAGTTATGGGCTAAGCAGTGCTGGGATCTGGTCACTTTTCTGCAAACCCATTTTTTGCTAATTTTGACAGGTCGGGGGTCATAAAAAATTACATAATATTAACCAAAATTTCGAAAATAAACCAATAATGCAGCTAGATAGATATTTTAATAACAAATTCAGAGAGGTATTCCACTTTTAAATCGGGTAAACATTTCAAAAGTGATGGTCTAAGCAGTGCTTGGATCTGGTCACTTTTCTGGAAACCCATTTTTTGCAAATTTTGAAAGGTCGGGGGTGAAAAAAATAACAAAATATTGACCAAAAATTCGAAAATAAACCAATGATGCAGCTAGATAGTTTTTTTAGTAACAAACTCAGAGAGGTATTCCACTTTTAAATCGGGTAAAAATTTCAAAAGTTATGGGCTAAGCAGTGCTGGGATCTGGTCACTTCTCTGCAAACCCATTTTTTGCAAATTTTGACAGGCCGGGGGTCATAAAAAATTACATAATATTAACCAAAATTTCGAAAATAAACCAGTAATGCAGCAAGATAGATATTTTAATAACAAATTCAGAAAGGTATTCCACTTTTAAATCGTGTAAAAATTTCAAAAGTTATGGGCTAAGCAGTGCTGGGATCTGGTCACTTTTCTGCAAACCCATTTTTTTTGCAAATTTTGACAGGTCGGGGGTCATAAAAAATTACAAAATATTGACCAAAAATTCGAAAATAAACCAATAATGCAGCTAGATAGATATTCTAATAACAAATTCAGAGAGGTATTCCACTTTTAAATCGGGTAAAAATTTCAAAAGTTATGGGCTAAGCAGTGCTGGGATCTGGTCCCTTTTCTGCAAAACCCATTTTTTGCAAATTTTGACAGGTCGGGGGTCATAAAAAATTACAAAATATTGACCAAAATTTCGAAAATAAACCAGTAATGCAGCAAGATAGATATTTTAATAACAAATTCAGAAAGGTATTCCACTTTTAAATCGTGTAAAAATTTCAAAAGTTATGGGCTAAGCAGTGCTGGGATCTGGTCACTTTTTCTGCAAACCCATTTTTTTTGCAAATTTTGAAAGGTCGGGGGTAAAAAAAAATAACAAAATATTGACCAAAAATTCGAAAACAAACCAATGATGCAGCTAGATAGATATTTTAATAACAAATTCAGAGAGGTATTCCACTTTTAAATCGGGTAAAAATTTCAAAAGTGATGGGCTAAGCAGAGCTGGGATCTGGTCACTTTTCTGCAAACCCATTTTTTGCAAATTTTGACAGGCCGGGGGTCATAAAAAATTACATAATATTAACCAAAATTTCGAAAACAAACCAATGATGCAGCTAGATAGATATTTTAATAACAAATCCAGAGAGGTATTCCACTTTTAAATCGGGTAAAAATTTCAAAAATTATGGGCTAAGCAGTGCTGGGATCTGGTCCCTTTTCTGGAAACCCATTTTTTGCAAATTTTGAAAGGTCGGGGGTAAAAAAAAAATTAACAAAATATTGACCAAAAATTCGAAAATAAACCAATGATGCAGCTAGATAGATATTCTAATAACAAATTCAGAGAGGTATTCCACTTTTAAATCGGGTAAACATTTCAAAAGTGATGGTCTAAGCAGTGCTGGGATCTGGTCACTTTTCTGGAAACCCATTTTTGCAAATTTTGAAAGGTCGGGGGTGAAAAAAAATAACAAAATATTGACCAAAAATTCGAAAATAAACCAATGATGCAGCTAGATAGATTTTTTAGTAACAAATTCAGAGAGGTATTCCACTTTTAAATCGGGTAAAAATTTCAAAAGTGATGGGCTAAGCAGTGCTGGGATCTGGTCACTTTTCTGAAACCCATTTTTTGCAAATTTTGAAAGGTCGGGGGAAAAAAAATAACAAAATATTGACCAAAAATTCGAAAACAAACCAATGATGCAGCTAGATAGATATTCTAATAACAAATTCAGAGAGGTATTCCACTTTTAAATCGTGTAAACATTTCAAAAGTTATGGGCTAAGCAGTGCTGGGATCTGGTCACTTTTCTGGAAACCCATTTTTTGCTAATTTTGACAGGCCGGGGTCATAAAAAATTACATAATATTAACCAAAATTTCGAAAATAAACCAGTAATGCAGCAAGATAGATATTTTAATAACAAATTCAGAAAGGTATTCCACTTTTAAATCGTGTAAAAATTTCAAAAGTTATGGGCTAAGCAGTGCTGGGATCTGGTCACTTTTCTGCAAACCCATTTTTTTTGCAAATTTTGACAGGTCGGGGGTCATAAAAAATTACAAAATATTGACCAAAAATTCGAAAACAAACCAATGATGCAGCTAGATAGATTTTTTAGTAACAAACTCAGAGAGGTATTCCACTTTTAAATCGGGTACAAATTTCAAAAGTTATGGGCTAAGCAGTGCTGGGATCTGGTCACTTTTCTGCAAACCCATTTTTTGCAAATTTTGACAGGCCGGGGGTCATAAAAAATTACATAATATTAACCAAAATTTCGAAAATAAACCAGTAATGCAGCAAGATAGATATTTTAATAACAAATTCAGAAAGGTATTCCACTTTTAAATCGTGTAAAAATTTCAAAAGTTATGGGCTAAGCAGTGCTGGGATCTGGTCACTTTTCTGCAAACCCATTTTTTGCTAATTTTGACAGGCCGGGGGTCATAAAAAATTACATAATATTAACCAAAATTTCGAAAATAAACCAGTAATGCAGCAAGATAGATATTTTAATAACAAATTCAGAAAGGTATTCCACTTTTAAATCGTGTAAAAATTTCAAAAGTTATGGGCTAAGCAGTGCTGGGATCTGGTCACTTTTCTGCAAACCCATTTTTTTTGCAAATTTTGACAGGTCGGGGGTCATAAAAAATTACAAAATATTGACCAAAAATTCGAAAACAAACCAATGATGCAGCTAGATAGATTTTTTAGTAACAAACTCAGAGAGGTATTCCACTTTTAAATCGGGTAAAAATTTCAAAAGTGATGGGCTAAGCAGTGCTGGGATCTGGTCACTTTTCTGCAAACCCATTTTTTGCAAATTTTGACAGGCCGGGGGTCATAAAAAATTACATAATATTAACCAAAATTTCGAAAACAAACCAATGATGCAGCTAGATAGATATTTTAATAACAAATCCAGAGAGGTATTCCACTTTTAAATCGGGTAAAAATTTCAAAAATTATGGGCTAAGCAGTGCTGGGATCTGGTCCCTTTTCTGGAAACCCATTTTTTGCAAATTTTGAAAGGTCGGGGGTAAAAAAAATTAACAAAATATTGACCAAAAATTCGAAAATAAACCAATGATGCAGCTAGATAGATATTCTAATAACAAATTCAGAGAGGTATTCCACTTTTAAATCGGGTAAACATTTCAAAAGTGATGGTCTAAGCAGTGCTGGGATCTGGTCACTTTTCTGGAAACCCATTTTTGCAAATTTTGAAAGGTCGGGGGTGAAAAAAAACAACAAAATATTGACCAAAAATTCGAAAATAAACCAATGATGCAGCTAGATAGATATTCTAATAACAAATTCAGAGAGGTATTCCACTTTTAAATCGGGTAAACATTTCAAAAGTGATGGGCTAAGCAGTGCTGGGATCTGGTCAGGTTTCTGGAAACCCATTTTTTGCAAATTTTGAAAGGTCGGGGGTGAAAAAAAATAACAAAATATTGACCAAAAATTCGAAAATAAACCAATGATGCAGCTAGATAGATTTTTTAGTAACAAATTCAGAGAGGTATTCCACTTTTAAATCGGGTAAAAATTTCAAAAGTTATGGGCTAAGCAGTGCTGGGATCTGATCACTTTTCTGCAAACCCATTTCTTTTGCAAATTTTGACAGGTCGGGGGTCATAAAAAATTACAAAATATTGACCAAAAATTCGAAAACAAACCAATGATGCAGCTAGATAGATATTTTAATAACAAATTCAGAGAGGTATTCCACTTTTAAATCGTGTAAAAATTTCAAAAGTTATGGGCTAAGCAGTGCTGGGATCTGGTCACTTTTCTGCAAACCCATTTTTTTTGCAAATTTTGACAGGTCGGGGGTCATAAAAAATTACAAAATATTGACCAAAAATTCGAAAACAAACCAATGATGCAGCTAGATAGATATTCTAATAACAAATTCAGAGAGGTATTCCACTTTTAAATCGTGTAAACATTTCAAAAGTTATGGGCTAAGCAGTGCTGGGATCTGGTCACTTTTCTGAAACCCATTTTTTGCTAATTTTGACAGGCCGGGGGTCATAAAAAATTACATAATATTAACCAAAATTTCGAAAATAAACCAGTAATGCAGCAAGATAGATATTTTAATAACAAATTCAGAAAGGTATTCCACTTTTAAATCGTGTAAAAATTTCAAAAGTTATGGGCTAAGCAGTGCTGGGATCTGGTCACTTTTCTGCAAACCCATTTTTTTTGCAAATTTTGACAGGTCGGGGGTCATAAAAAATTACAAAATATTGACCAAAAATTCGAAAACAAACCAATGATGCAGCTAGATAGATTTTTAGTAACAAACTCAGAGAGGTATTCCACTTTTAAATCGGGTACAAATTTCAAAAGTTATGGGCTAAGCAGTGCTGGGATCTGGTCACTTTTCTGCAAACCCATTTTTTGCAAATTTTGACAGGCCGGGGGTCATAAAAAATTACATAATATTAACCAAAATTTCGAAAATAAACCAGTAATGCAGCAAGATAGATATTTTAATAACAAATTCAGAAAGGTATTCCACTTTTAAATCGTGTAAAAATTCAAAAGTTATGGGCTAAGCAGTGCTGGGATCTGGTCACTTTTCTGCAAACCCATTTTTTGCTAATTTTGACAGGCCGGGGGTCATAAAAAATTACATAATATTAACCAAAATTTCGAAAATAAACCAGTAATGCAGCAAGATAGATATTTTAATAACAAATTCAGAAAGGTATTCCACTTTTAAATCGTGTAAAAATTTCAAAAGTTATGGGCTAAGCAGTGCTGGGATCTGGTCACTTTTCTGCAAACCCATTTTTTTTGCAAATTTTGACAGGTCGGGGGTCATAAAAAATTACAAAATATTGACCAAAAATTCGAAAACAAACCAATGATGCAGCTAGATAGATTTTTTAGTAACAAACTCAGAGAGGTATTCCACTTTTAAATCGGGTAAAAATTTCAAAAGTGATGGGCTAAGCAGTGCTGGGATCTGGTCACTTTTCTGCAAACCCATTTTTTGCAAATTTTGACAGGCCGGGGGTCATAAAAAATTACATAATATTAACCAAAATTTCGAAAACAAACCAATGATGCAGCTAGATAGATATTTTAATAACAAATCCAGAGAGGTATTCCACTTTTAAATCGGGTAAAAATTTCAAAAATTATGGGCTAAGCAGTGCTGGGATCTGGTCCCTTTTCTGGAAACCCATTTTTTGCAAATTTTGAAAGGTCGGGGGTAAAAAAAATTAACAAAATATTGACCAAAAATTCGAAAATAAACCAATGATGCAGCTAGATAGATATTCTAATAACAAATTCAGAGAGGTATTCCACTTTTAAATCGGGTAAACATTTCAAAAGTGATGGTCTAAGCAGTGCTGGGATCTGGTCACTTTTCTGGAAACCCATTTTTGCAAATTTTGAAAGGTCGGGGGTGAAAAAAAACAACAAAATATTGACCAAAAATTCGAAAATAAACCAATGATGCAGCTAGATAGATATTCTAATAACAAATTCAGAGAGGTATTCCACTTTTAAATCGGGTAAACATTTCAAAAGTGATGGGCTAAGCAGTGCTGGGATCTGGTCAGGTTTCTGGAAACCCATTTTTTGCAAATTTTGAAAGGTCGGGGGTGAAAAAAATAACAAAATATTGACCAAAAATTCGAAAATAAACCAATGATGCAGCTAGATAGATTTTTTAGTAACAAATTCAGAGAGGTATTCCACTTTTAAATCGGGTAAAAATTTCAAAAGTTATGGGCTAAGCAGTGCTGGGATCTGGTCACTTTTCTGCAAACCCATTTTTTTTGCAAATTTTGACAGGTCGGGGGTCATAAAAAATTACAAAATATTGACCAAAAATTCGAAAACAAACCAATGATGCAGCTAGATAGATATTCTAATAACAAATTCAGAGAGGTATTCCACTTTTAAATCGGGTAAAAATTTCAAAAGTTATGGGCTAAGCAGTGCTGGGATCTGGTCACTTTTCTGCAAACCCATTTTTTGCAAATTTTGACAGGCCGGGGGTCATAAAAAATTACATAATATTAACCAAAATTTCGAAAATAAACCAGTAATGCAGCAAGATAGATATTTTAATAACAAATTCAGAAAGGTATTCCACTTTTAAATCGTGTAAAAATTTCAAAAGTTATGGGCTAAGCAGTGCTGGGATCTGGTCACTTTTCTGCAAACCCATTTTTTTTGCAAATTTTGACAGGTCGGGGGTCATAAAAAATTACAAAATATTGACCAAAAATTCGAAAACAAACCAATGATGCAGCTAGATAGATATTTTAATAACAAATTCAGAGAGGTATTCCACTTTTAAATCGGGTAAAAATTTCAAAAGTTATGGGCTAAGCAGTGCTGGGATCTGGTCACTTTTCTGCAAACCCATTTTTTGCAAATTTTGACAGGCCGGGGGTCATAAAAAATTACAAAATATTGACCAAAATTTCGAAAATAAACCAGTAATGCAGCAAGATAGATATTTTAATAACAAATTCAGAAAGGTATTCCACTTTTAAATCGGGTAAAAATTCAAAAGTTATGGGCTAAGCAGTGCTGGGATCTGGTCACTTTTCTGCAAACCCATTTTTTGCAAATTTTGACAGGCCGGGGGTCATAAAAAATTACAAAATATTGACCAAAATTTCGAAAATAAACCAGTAATGCAGCAAGATAGATATTTTAATAACAAATTCAGAAAGGTATTCCACTTTTAAATCGTGTAAAAATTTCAAAAGTTATGGGCTAAGCAGTGCTGGGATCTGGTCACTTTTCTGCAAACCCATTTTTTTTGCAAATTTTGACAGGTCGGGGGTCATAAAAAATTACAAAATATTGACCAAAAATTCGAAAACAAACCAATGATGCAGCTAGATAGATATTTTAATAACAAATTCAGAGAGGTATTCCACTTTTAAATCGGGTAAAAATTTCAAAAGTGATGGGCTAAGCAGTGCTGGGATCTGGTCACTTTTCTGCAAACCCATTTTTTTGCAAATTTTGACAGGCCGGGGGTCATAAAAAATTACATAATATTAACCAAAATTTCGAAAACAAACCAATAATGCAGCTAGATAGATATTTTAATAACAAATCCAGAGAGGTATTCCACTTTTAAATCGGGTAAAAATTTCAAAAGTTATGGGCTAAGCAGTGCTGGGATCTGGTCCCTTTTCTGGAAACCCATTTTTTGCAAATTTTGAAAGGTCGGGGGTCATAAAAAATTAACAAAATATTGACCAAAAATTCGAAAATAAACCAATGATGCAGCTAGATAGATATTCTAATAACAAATTCAGAGAGGTATTCCACTTTTAAATCGGGTAAAAATTTCAAAAGTTATGGGCTAAGCAGTGCTGGGATCTGGTCACTTTTCTGGAAACCCATTTTTTGCAAATTTTGACAGGTCGGGGGTCATAAAAAATTACAAAATATTGACCAAAAATTCGAAAATAAACCAATGATGCAGCTAGATAGATATTTTAATAACAAATTCAGAGAGGTATTCCACTTTTAAATCGGGTAAAAATTTCAAAAGTTATGGGCTAAGCAGTGCTGGGATCTGGTCACTTTTCTGCAAACCCATTTTTTGCAAATTTTGACAGGTCGGGGGTCATAAAAAAATAACAAAATATTGACCAAAAATTCGAAAATAAACCAATGATGCAGCTAGATAGATATTTTAATAACAAATTCAGAGAGGTATTCCACTTTTAAATCGGGTAAAAATTTCAAAAGTTATGGGCTAAGCAGTGCTGGGATCTGGTCACTTTTCTGCAAACCCATTTTTTTTGCAAATTTTGACAGGTCGGGGGTCATAAAAAATTACAAAATATTGACCAAAAATTCGAAAATAAACCAATGATGCAGCTAGATAGATATTTTAATAACAAATTCAGAGAGGTATTCCACTTTTAAATCGGGTAAAAATTTCAAAAGTTATGGGCTAAGCAGTGCTGGGATCTGGTCACTTTTCTGCAAACCCATTTTTTGCAAATTTTGACAGGTCGGGGGTCATAAAAAATTACAAAATATTGACCAAAATTTCGAAAATAAACCAATAATGCAGCTAGATAGATATTTTAATAACAAATTCAGAGAGGTATTCCACTTTTAAATCGGGTAAAAATTTCAAAAGTTATGGGCTAAGCAGTGCTGGGATCTGGTCACTTTTCTGCAAACCCATTTTTTTTGCAAATTTTGACAGGTCGGGGGTCATAAAAAATTACAAAATATTGACCAAAAATTCGAAAATAAACCAATGATGCAGCTAGATAGATATTTTAATAACAAATTCAGAGAGGTATTCCACTTTTAAATCGGGTAAAAATTTCAAAAGTTATGGGCTAAGCAGTGCTGGGATCTGGTCACTTTTCTGCAAACCCATTTTTTGCAAATTTTGACAGGTCGGGGGTCATAAAAAATTACAAAATATTGACCAAAAATTCGAAAATAAACCAATAATGCAGCTAGATAGATATTTTAATAACAAATTCAGAGAGGTATTCCACTTTTAAATCGGGTAAAAATTTCAAAAGTTATGGGCTAAGCAGTGCTGGGATCTGGTCACTTTTCTGCAAACCCATTTTTTTGCAAATTTTGACAGGTCGGGGGTCATAAAAAATTACAAAATATTGACCAAAAATTCGAAAATAAACCAATAATGCAGCTAGATAGATATTTTAATAACAAATTCAGAGAGGTATTCCACTTTTAAATCGGGTAAAAATTTCAAAAGTTATGGGCTAAGCAGTGCTGGGATCTGGTCACTTTTCTGCAAACCCATTTTTTGCAAATTTTGACAGGTCGGGGGTCATAAAAAATTACAAAATATTGACCAAAAATTCGAAAATAAACCAATAATGCAGCTAGATAGATATTTTAATAACAAATTCAGAGAGGTATTCCACTTTTAAATCGGGTAAAAATTTCAAAAGTTATGGGCTAAGCAGTGCTGGGATCTGGTCACTTTTCTGCAAACCCATTTTTTTGCAAATTTTGACAGGTCGGGGGTCATAAAAAATTACAAAATATTGACCAAAAATTCGAAAATAAACCAATAATGCAGCTAGATAGATATTTTAATAACAAATTCAGAGAGGTATTCCACTTTTAAATCGGGTAAAAATTTCAAAAGTTATGGGCTAAGCAGTGCTGGGATCTGGTCACTTTTCTGCAAACCCATTTTTTGCAAATTTTGACAGGTCGGGGGTCATAAAAAATTACAAAATATTGACCAAAAATTCGAAAATAAACCAATGATGCAGCTAGATAGATATTTTAATAACAAATTCAGAGAGGTATTCCACTTTTAAATCGGGTAAAAATTTCAAAAGTTATGGGCTAAGCAGTGCTGGGATCTGGTCACTTTTCTGCAAACCCATTTTTTGCAAATTTTGACAGGTCGGGGTCATAAAAAATTACAAAATATTGACCAAAAATTCGAAAATAAACCAATGATGCAGCTAGATAGATATTTTAATAACAAATTCAGAGAGGTATTCCACTTTTAAATCGGGTAAAAATTTCAAAAGTTATGGGCTAAGCAGTGCTGGGATCTGGTCACTTTTCTGCAAACCCATTTTTTTTGCAAATTTTGACAGGTCGGGGGTCATAAAAAATTACAAAATATTGACCAAAAATTCGAAAATAAACCAATAATGCAGCTAGATAGATATTCTAATAACAAATTCAGAGAGGTATTCCACTTTTAAATCGGGTAAAAATTTCAAAAGTGATTGGGCTAAGCAGTGCTGGGATCTGGTCACTTTTCTGCAAACCCATTTTTTGCAAATTTTGACAGGTCGGGGGTCATAAAAAATTACAAAATATTGACCAAAAATTCGAAAATAAACCAATAATGCAGCTAGATAGATATTTTAATAACAAATTCAGAGAGGTATTCCACTTTTAAATCGGGTAAAAATTTCAAAAGTTATGGGCTAAGCAGTGCTGGGATCTGGTCACTTTTCTGCAAACCCATTTTTTGCAAATTTTGACAGGTCGGAGGTCATATAAAAATTACAAAATATTGACCAAAAATTCGAAAATAAACCAATAATGCAGCTAGATAGATATTTTAATAACAAATTCAGAGAGGTATTCCACTTTTAAATCGGGTAAAAATTTCAAAAGTTATGGGCTAAGCAGTGCTGGGATCTGGTCACTTTTCTGCAAACCCATTTTTTGCAAATTTTGACAGGTCGGGGGTCATAAAAAATTACAAAATATTGACCAAAAATTCGAAAATAAACCAATAATGCAGCTAGATAGATATTTTAATAACAAATTCAGAGAGGTATTCCACTTTTAAATCGGGTAAAAATTTCAAAAGTTATGGGCTAAGCAGTGCTGGGATCTGGTCACTTTTCTGCAAACCCATTTTTGCAAATTTTGACAGGTCGGGGAGTCATAAAAAATTACAAAATATTGACCAAAAATTCGAAAATAAACCAATAATGCAGCTAGATAGATATTTTAATAACAAATTCAGAGAGGTATTCCACTTTTAAATCGGGTAAAAATTTCAAAAGTTATGGGCTAAGCAGTGCTGGGATCTGGTCACTTTTCTGCAAACCCATTTTTTTGCAAATTTTGACAGGTCGGGGGTCATAAAAAAACTACAAAATATTGACCAAAAATTCGAAAATAAACCAATAATGCAGCTAGATAGATATTTTAATAACAAATTCAGAGAGGTATTCCACTTTTAAATCGGGTAAAAATTTCAAAAGTTATGGGCTAAGCAGTGCTGGGATCTGGTCACTTTTCTGCAAACCCATTTTTTGCAAATTTTGACAGGTCGGGGGTCATAAAAAATTACAAAATATTGACCAAAAATTCGAAAATAAACCAATAATGCAGCTAGATAGATATTTTAATAACAAATTCAGAGAGGTATTCCACTTTTAAATCGGGTAAAAATTTCAAAAGTTATGGGCTAAGCAGTGCTGGGATCTGGTCACTTTTCTGCAAACCCATTTTTTTGCAAATTTTGACAGGTCGGGGGTCATAAAAAATTACAAAATATTGACCAAAAATTCGAAAATAAACCAATAATGCAGCTAGATAGATATTTTAATAACAAATTCAGAGAGGTATTCCACTTTTAAATCGGGTAAAAATTTCAAAAGTTATGGGCTAAGCAGTGCTGGGATCTGGTCACTTTTCTGCAAACCCATTTTTTGCAAATTTTGACAGGTCGGGGGTCATAAAAAATTACAAAATATTGACCAAAAATTCGAAAATAAACCAATAATGCAGCTAGATAGATATTTTAATAACAAATTCAGAGAGGTATTCCACTTTTAAATCGGGTAAAAATTTCAAAAGTTATGGGCTAAGCAGTGCTGGGATCTGGTCACTTTTCTGCAAACCCATTTTTGCAAATTTTGACAGGTCGGGGGGTCATAAAAAATTACAAAATATTGACCAAAAATTCGAAAATAAACCAATGATGCAGCTAGATAGATATTTTAATAACAAATTCAGAGAGGTATTCCACTTTTAAATCGGGTAAAAATTTCAAAAGTTATGGGCTAAGCAGTGCTGGGATCTGGTCACTTTTCTGCAAACCCATTTTTTGCAAATTTTGACAGGTCGGGGGTCATAAAAAATTACAAAATATTGACCAAAAATTCGAAAATAAACCAATAATGCAGCTAGATAGATATTTTAATAACAAATTCAGAGAGGTATTCCACTTTTAAATCGGGTAAAAATTTCAAAAGTTATGGGCTAAGCAGTGCTGGGATCTGGTCACTTTTCTGCAAACCCATTTTTTGCAAATTTTGACAGGTCGGGGGTCATAAAAAAATACAAAATATTGACCAAAAATTCGAAAATAAACCAATAATGCAGCTAGATAGATATTTTAATAACAAATTCAGAGAGGTATTCCACTTTTAAATCGGGTAAAAATTTCAAAAGTTATGGGCTAAGCAGTGCTGGGATCTGGTCACTTTTCTGCAAACCCATTTTTTGCAAATTTTGACAGGTCGAGGGTCATAAAAAATTACAAAATATTGACCAAAAATTCGAAAATAAACCAATAATGCAGCTAGATAGATATTTTAATAACAAATTCAGAGAGGTATTCCACTTTTAAATCGGGTAAAAATTTCAAAAGTTATGGGCTAAGCAGTGCTGGGATCTGGTCACTTTTCTGCAAACCCATTTTTTGCAAATTTTGACAGGTCGGGGGTCATAAAAAATTACAAAATATTGACCAAAAATTCGAAAATAAACCAATAATGCAGCTAGATAGATATTTTAATAACAAATTCAGAGAGGTATTCCACTTTTAAATCGGGTAAAAATTTCAAAAGTTATGGGCTAAGCAGTGCTGGGATCTGGTCACTTTTCTGCAAACCCATTTTTTGCAAATTTTGACAGGTCGGGGGTCATAAAAAATTACAAAATATTGACCAAAAATTCGAAAATAAACCAATAATGCAGCTAGATAGATATTTTAATAACAAATTCAGAGAGGTATTCCACTTTTAAATCGGGTAAAAATTTCAAAAGTTATGGGCTAAGCAGTGCTGGGATCTGGTCACTTTTCTGCAAACCCATTTTTTGCAAATTTTGACAGGTCGGGGGTCATAAAAAATTACAAAATATTGACCAAAAATTCGAAAATAAACCAATAATGCAGCTAGATAGATATTTTAATAACAAATTCAGAGAGGTATTCCACTTTTAAATCGGGTAAAAATTTCAAAAGTTATGGGCTAAGCAGTGCTGGGATCTGGTCACTTTTCTGCAAACCCAATTTTTGCCAAATTTTGACAGGTCGAGGAGTCATAAAAAATTACAAAATATTGACCAAAAATTCGAAAATAAACCAATAATGCAGCTAGATAGATATTTTAATAACAAATTCAGAGAGGTATTCCACTTTTAAATCGGGTAAAAATTTCAAAAGTTATGGGCTAAGCAGTGCTGGGATCTGGTCACTTTTCTGCAAACCCATTTTTTGCAAATTTTGACAGGTCGAGGGGTCATAAAAAATTACAAAATATTGACCAAAAATTCGAAAATAAACCAATAATGCAGCTAGATAGATATTTTAATAACAAATTCAGAGAGGTATTCCACTTTTAAATCGGGTAAAAATTTCAAAAGTTATGGGCTAAGCAGTGCTGGGATCTGGTCACTTTTCTGCAAACCCATTTTTTTGCAAATTTTGACAGGTCGAGGGTCATAAAAAATTACAAAATATTGACCAAAAATTCGAAAATAAACCAATAATGCAGCTAGATAGATATTTTAATAACAAATTCAGAGAGGTATTCCACTTTTAAATCGGGTAAAAATTTCAAAAGTTTGGGCTAAGCAGTGCTGGGATCTGGTCACTTTTCTGCAAACCCATTTTTTGCAAATTTTGACAGGTCGGGGGTCATAAAAAATTACAAAATATTGACCAAAAATTCGAAAATAAACCAATAATGCAGCTAGATAGATATTTTAATAACAAATTCAGAGAGGTATTCCACTTTTAAATCGGGTAAAAATTTCAAAAGTTATGGGCTAAGCAGTGCTGGGATCTGGTCACTTTTCTGCAAACCCATTTTTTGCAAATTTTGACAGGTCGGGGAGTCATAAAAAATTACAAAATATTGACCAAAAATTCGAAAATAAACCAATAATGCAGCTAGATAGATATTTTAATAACAAATTCAGAGAGGTATTCCACTTTTAAATCGGGTAAAAATTTCAAAAGTTATGGGCTAAGCAGTGCTGGGATCTGGTCACTTTTCTGCAAACCCATTTTTGCAAATTTTGACAGGTCGGGGGTCATAAAAAATTACAAAATATTGACCAAAAATTCGAAAATAAACCAATAATGCAGCTAGATAGATATTTTAATAACAAATTCAGAGAGGTATTCCACTTTTAAATCGGGTAAAAATTTCAAAAGTTATGGGCTAAGCAGTGCTGGGATCTGGTCACTTTTCTGCAAACCCATTTTTTGCAAATTTTGACAGGTCGGGGGTCATAAAAAATTACAAAATATTGACCAAAAATTCGAAAATAAACCAATAATGCAGCTAGATAGATATTTTAATAACAAATTCAGAGAGGTATTCCACTTTTAAATCGGGTAAAAATTTCAAAAGTTATGGGCTAAGCAGTGCTGGGATCTGGTCACTTTTCTGCAAACCCATTTTTTGCAAATTTTGACAGGTCGAGGGTCATAAAAAATTACAAAATATTGACCAAAAATTCGAAAATAAACCAATAATGCAGCTAGATAGATATTCTAATAACAAATTCAGAGAGGTATTCCACTTTTAAATCGGGTAAAAATTTCAAAAGTTATGGGCTAAGCAGTGCTGGGATCTGGTCACTTTTCTGCAAACCCATTTTTTTGCAAATTTTGACAGGTCGGGGGTCATAAAAAATTACAAAATATTGACCAAAAATTCGAAAATAAACCAATAATGCAGCTAGATAGATATTTTAATAACAAATTCAGAGAGGTATTCCACTTTTAAATCGGGTAAAAATTTCAAAAGTTATGGGCTAAGCAGTGCTGGGATCTGGTCACTTTTCTGCAAACCCATTTTTTTTGCAAATTTTGACAGGTCGAGGTCATAAAAAATTACAAAATATTGACCAAAAATTCGAAAATAAACCAATAATGCAGCTAGATAGATATTTTAATAACAAATTCAGAGAGGTATTCCACTTTTAAATCGGGTAAAAATTTCAAAAGTTTGGGCTAAGCAGTGCTGGGATCTGGTCACTTTTCTGCAAACCCATTTTTTGCAAATTTTGACAGGTCGGGGGTCATAAAAAATTACAAAATATTGACCAAAAATTCGAAAATAAACCAATAATGCAGCTAGATAGATATTTTAATAACAAATTCAGAGAGGTATTCCACTTTTAAATCGGGTAAAAATTTCAAAAGTTATGGGCTAAGCAGTGCTGGGATCTGGTCACTTTTCTGCAAACCCATTTTTTGCAAATTTTGACAGGTCGGGGGTCATAAAAAATTACAAAATATTGACCAAAAATTCGAAAATAAACCAATAATGCAGCTAGATAGATATTTTAATAACAAATTCAGAGAGGTATTCCACTTTTAAATCGGGTAAAAATTTCAAAAGTTATGGGCTAAGCAGTGCTGGGATCTGGTCACTTTTCTGCAAACCCATTTTTTTGCAAATTTTGACAGGTCGAGGTCATAAAAAATTACAAAATATTGACCAAAAATTCGAAAATAAACCAATAATGCAGCTAGATAGATATTTTAATAACAAATTCAGAGAGGTATTCCACTTTTAAATCGGGTAAAAATTTCAAAAGTTATGGGCTAAGCAGTGCTGGGATCTGGTCACTTTTCTGCAAACCCATTTTTTGCAAATTTTGACAGGTCGAAGGGGTCATAAAAAATTACAAAATATTGACCAAAAATTCGAAAATAAACCAATAATGCAGCTAGATAGATATTTTAATAACAAATTCAGAGAGGTATTCCACTTTTAAATCGGGTAAAAATTTCAAAAGTTATGGGCTAAGCAGTGCTGGGATCTGGTCACTTTTCTGCAAACCCATTTTTTTGCAAATTTTGACAGGTCGGGGGTCATAAAAAATTACAAAATATTGACCAAAAATTCGAAAATAAACCAATAATGCAGCTAGATAGATATTTTAATAACAAATTCAGAGAGGTATTCCACTTTTAAATCGGGTAAAAATTTCAAAAGTTATGGGCTAAGCAGTGCTGGGATCTGGTCACTTTTCTGCAAACCCATTTTTTGCAAATTTTGACAGGTCGGGGGTCATAAAAAATTACAAAATATTGACCAAAAATTCGAAAATAAACCAATAATGCAGCTAGATAGATATTTTAATAACAAATTCAGAGAGGTATTCCACTTTTAAATCGGGTAAAAATTTCAAAAGTTATGGGCTAAGCAGTGCTGGGATCTGGTCACTTTTCTGCAAACCCATTTTTTGCAAATTTTGACAGGTCGGGGGTCATAAAAAATTACAAAATATTGACCAAAAATTCGAAAATAAACCAATAATGCAGCTAGATAGATATTTTAATAACAAATTCAGAGAGGTATTCCACTTTTAAATCGGGTAAAAATTTCAAAAGTTATGGGCTAAGCAGTGCTGGGATCTGGTCACTTTTCTGCAAACCCATTTTTTGCAAATTTTGACAGGTCGAGGGGTCATAAAAAATTACAAAATATTGACCAAAAATTCGAAAATAAACCAATAATGCAGCTAGATAGATATTTTAATAACAAATTCAGAGAGGTATTCCACTTTTAAATCGGGTAAAAATTTCAAAAGTTATGGGCTAAGCAGTGCTGGGATCTGGTCACTTTTCTGCAAACCCATTTTTTGCAAATTTTGACAGGTCGGGGGTCATAAAAAATTACAAAATATTGACCAAAAATTCGAAAATAAACCAATAATGCAGCTAGATAGATATTTTAATAACAAATTCAGAGAGGTATTCCACTTTTAAATCGGGTAAAAATTTCAAAAGTTATGGGCTAAGCAGTGCTGGGATCTGGTCACTTTTCTGCAAACCCATTTTTTGCAAATTTTGACAGGTCGAGGGTCATAAAAAATTACAAAATATTGACCAAAAATTCGAAAATAAACCAATAATGCAGCTAGATAGATATTTTAATAACAAATTCAGAGAGGTATTCCACTTTTAAATCGGGTAAAAATTTCAAAAGTTATGGGCTAAGCAGTGCTGGGATCTGGTCACTTTTCTGCAAACCCATTTTTTTTGCAAATTTTGACAGGTCGAGGGTCATAAAAAATTACAAAATATTGACCAAAAATTCGAAAATAAACCAATAATGCAGCTAGATAGATATTTTAATAACAAATTCAGAGAGGTATTCCACTTTTAAATCGGGTAAAAATTTCAAAAGTTATGGGCTAAGCAGTGCTGGGATCTGGTCACTTTTCTGCAAACCCATTTTTTTGCAAATTTTGACAGGTCGAGGGTCATAAAAAATTACAAAATATTGACCAAAAATTCGAAAATAAACCAATAATGCAGCTAGATAGATATTTTAATAACAAATTCAGAGAGGTATTCCACTTTTAAATCGGGTAAAAATTTCAAAAGTTATGGGCTAAGCAGTGCTGGGATCTGGTCACTTTTCTGCAAACCCATTTTTTGCAAATTTTGACAGGTCGAGGGTCATAAAAAATTACAAAATATTGACCAAAAATTCGAAAATAAACCAATAATGCAGCTAGATAGATATTTTAATAACAAATTCAGAGAGGTATTCCACTTTTAAATCGGGTAAAAATTTCAAAAGTTATGGGCTAAGCAGTGCTGGGATCTGGTCACTTTTCTGCAAACCCATTTTTTGCAAATTTTGACAGGTCGAGGTCATAAAAAATTACAAAATATTGACCAAAAATTCGAAAATAAACCAATAATGCAGCTAGATAGATATTCTAATAACAAATTCAGAGAGGTATTCCACTTTTAAATCGGGTAAAAATTTCAAAAGTTATGGGCTAAGCAGTGCTGGGATCTGGTCACTTTTCTGCAAACCCATTTTTTGCAAATTTTGACAGGTCGAGGGTCATAAAAAATTACAAAATATTGACCAAAAATTCGAAAATAAACCAATAATGCAGCTAGATAGATATTTTAATAACAAATTCAGAGAGGTATTCCACTTTTAAATCGGGTAAAAATTTCAAAAGTTATGGGCTAAGCAGTGCTGGGATCTGGTCACTTTTCTGCAAACCCATTTTTTTGCAAATTTTGACAGGTCGGAGGTCATAAAAAATTACAAAATATTGACCAAAAATTCGAAAATAAACCAATAATGCAGCTAGATAGATATTTTAATAACAAATTCAGAGAGGTATTCCACTTTTAAATCAGGTAAAAATTTCAAAAGTTATGGGCTAAGCAGTGCTGGGATCTGGTCACTTTTCTGCAAACCCATTTTTTGACAAATTTTGACAGGTCGAGGGGTCATAAAAAATTACAAAATATTGACCAAAAATTCGAAAATAAACCAATAATGCAGCTAGATAGATATTTTAATAACAAATTCAGAGAGGTATTCCACTTTTAAATCGGGTAAAAATTTCAAAAGTTATGGGCTAAGCAGTGCTGGGATCTGGTCACTTTTCTGCAAACCCATTTTTGCAAATTTTGACAGGTCGAGGTCATAAAAAATTACAAAATATTGACCAAAAATTCGAAAATAAACCAATAATGCAGCTAGATAGATATTTTAATAACAAATTCAGAGAGGTATTCCACTTTTAAATCGGGTAAAAATTTCAAAAGTTATGGGCTAAGCAGTGCTGGGATCTGGTCACTTTTCTGCAAACCCATTTTTTGCAAATTTTGACAGGTCGAGGGTCATAAAAAATTACAAAATATTGACCAAAAATTCGAAAATAAACCAATAATGCAGCTAGATAGATATTTTAATAACAAATTCAGAGAGGTATTCCACTTTTAAATCGGGTAAAAATTTCAAAAGTTATGGGCTAAGCAGTGCTGGGATCTGGTCACTTTTCTGCAAACCCATTTTTGCAAATTTTGACAGGTCAGGGAGTCATAAAAAATTACAAAATATTGACCAAAAATTCGAAAATAAACCAATAATGCAGCTAGATAGATATTTTAATAACAAATTCAGAGAGGTATTCCACTTTTAAATCGGGTAAAAATTTCAAAAGTTTGGGCTAAGCAGTGCTGGGATCTGGTCACTTTTCTGCAAACCCATTTTTGCAAATTTTGACAGGTCGAAGTCATAAAAAATTACAAAATATTGACCAAAAATTCGAAAATAAACCAATAATGCAGCTAGATAGATATTTTAATAACAAATTCAGAGAGGTATTCCACTTTTAAATCGGGTAAAAATTTCAAAAGTTATGGGCTAAGCAGTGCTGGGATCTGGTCACTTTTCTGCAAACCCATTTTTGCAAATTTTGACAGGTCGAGGGTCATAAAAAATTACAAAATATTGACCAAAAATTCGAAAATAAACCAATAATGCAGCTAGATAGATATTTTAATAACAAATTCAGAGAGGTATTCCACTTTTAAATCGGGTAAAAATTTCAAAAGTTTGGGCTAAGCAGTGCTGGGATCTGGTCACTTTTCTGCAAACCCATTTTTTGCAAATTTTGACAGGTCGAGGGTCATAAAAAACTACAAAATATTGACCAAAAATTCGAAAATAAACCAATAATGCAGCTAGATAGATATTTTAATAACAAATTCAGAGAGGTATTCCACTTTTAAATCGGGTAAAAATTTCAAAAGTTTGGGCTAAGCAGTGCTGGGATCTGGTCACTTTTCTGCAAACCCATTTTTGCAAATTTTGACAGGTCGAAGTCATAAAAAATTACAAAATATTGACCAAAAATTCGAAAATAAACCAATAATGCAGCTAGATAGATATTTTAATAACAAATTCAGAGAGGTATTCCACTTTTAAATCGGGTAAAAATTTCAAAAGTTATGGGCTAAGCAGTGCTGGGATCTGGTCACTTTTCTGCAAACCCATTTTTTGCAAATTTTGACAGGTCGAGGTCATAAAAAATTACAAAATATTGACCAAAAATTCGAAAATAAACCAATAATGCAGCTAGATAGATATTTTAATAACAAATTCAGAGAGGCATTCCACTTTTAAATCGGGTAAAAATTTCAAAAGTTATGGGCTAAGCAGTGCTGGGATCTGGTCACTTTTCTGCAAACCCATTTTTTTGCAAATTTTGACAGGTCGAGGGTCATAAAAAATTACAAAATATTGACCAAAAATTCGAAAATAAACCAATAATGCAGCTAGATAGATATTTTAATAACAAATTCAGAGAGGTATTCCACTTTTAAATCGGGTAAAAATTTCAAAAGTTTGGGCTAAGCAGTGCTGGGATCTGGTCACTTTTCTGCAAACCCATTTTTTGCAAATTTTGACAGGTCGGGGTCATAAAAAATTACAAAATATTGACCAAAAATTCGAAAATAAACCAATAATGCAGCTAGATAGATATTTTAATAACAAATTCAGAGAGGTATTCCACTTTTAAATCGGGTAAAAATTTCAAAAGTTATGGGCTAAGCAGTGCTGGGATCTGGTCACTTTTCTGCAAACCCATTTTTTCCAAATTTTGACAGGTCGAGGGTCATAAAAAATTACAAAATATTGACCAAAAATTCGAAAATAAACCAATAATGCAGCTAGATAGATATTTTAATAACAAATTCAGAGAGGTATTCCACTTTTAAATCGGGTAAAAATTTCAAAAGTTATGGGCTAAGCAGTGCTGGGATCTGGTCACTTTTCTGCAAACCCATTTTTGCAAATTTTGACAGGTCGGAGTCATAAAAAATTACAAAATATTGACCAAAAATTCGAAAATAAACCAATAATGCAGCTAGATAGATATTTTAATAACAAATTCAGAGAGGTATTCCACTTTTAAATCGGGTAAAAATTTCAAAAGTTATGGGCTAAGCAGTGCTGGGATCTGGTCACTTTTCTGCAAACCCATTTTTTTGCAAATTTTGACAGGTCGAGGGTCATAAAAAATTACAAAATATTGACCAAAAATTCGAAAATAAACCAATAATGCAGCTAGATAGATATTTTAATAACAAATTCAGAGAGGTATTCCACTTTTAAATCGGGTAAAAATTTCAAAAGTTATGGGCTAAGCAGTGCTGGGATCTGGTCACTTTTCTGCAAACCCATTTTTGCAAATTTTGACAGGTCGAGGAGTCATAAAAAATTACAAAATATTGACCAAAAATTCGAAAATAAACCAATAATGCAGCTAGATAGATATTCTAATAACAAATTCAGAGAGGTATTCCACTTTTAAATCGGGTAAAAATTTCAAAAGTTTGGGCTAAGCAGTGCTGGGATCTGGTCACTTTTCTGCAAACCCATTTTTTGCAAATTTTGACAGGTCGGGGGTCATAAAAAATTACAAAATATTGACCAAAAATTCGAAAATAAACCAATAATGCAGCTAGATAGATATTTTAATAACAAATTCAGAGAGGTATTCCACTTTTAAATCGGGTAAAAATTTCAAAAGTTATGGGCTAAGCAGTGCTGGGATCTGGTCACTTTTCTGCAAACCCATTTTTTTCCAAATTTTGACAGGTCGGGGGTCATAAAAAACTACAAAATATTGACCAAAAATTCGAAAATAAACCAATAATGCAGCTAGATAGATATTTTAATAACAAATTCAGAGAGGTATTCCACTTTTAAATCGGGTAAAAATTTCAAAAGTTATGGGCTAAGCAGTGCTGGGATCTGGTCACTTTTCTGCAAACCCATTTTTTGCAAATTTTGACAGGTCGAGGGTCATAAAAAATTACAAAATATTGACCAAAAAATTCGAAAATAAACCAATAATGCAGCTAGATAGATATTTTAATAACAAATTCAGAGAGGTATTCCACTTTTAAATCGGGTAAAAATTTCAAAAGTTATGGGCTAAGCAGTGCTGGGATCTGGTCACTTTTCTGCAAACCCATTTTTGCAAATTTTGACAGGTCGGGGTCATAAAAAACTACAAAATATTGACCAAAAATTCGAAAATAAACCAATAATGCAGCTAGATAGATATTTTAATAACAAATTCAGAGAGGTATTCCACTTTTAAATCGGGTAAAAATTTCAAAAGTTATGGGCTAAGCAGTGCTGGGATCTGGTCACTTTTCTGCAAACCCATTTTTTGCAAATTTTGACAGGTCGAGGGTCATAAAAAATCTACAAAATATTGACCAAAAATTCGAAAATAAACCAATAATGCAGCTAGATAGATATTTTAATAACAAATTCAGAGAGGTATTCCACTTTTAAATCGGGTAAAAATTTCAAAAGTTATGGGCTAAGCAGTGCTGGGATCTGGTCACTTTTCTGCAAACCCATTTTTTGCAAATTTTGACAGGTCGAGGTCATAAAAAATTACAAAATATTGACCAAAAATTCGAAAATAAACCAATAATGCAGCTAGATAGATATTTTAATAACAAATTCAGAGAGGTATTCCACTTTTAAATCGGGTAAAAATTTCAAAAGTTATGGGCTAAGCAGTGCTGGGATCTGGTCACTTTTCTGCAAACCCATTTTTTTGCAAATTTTGACAGGTCGGGGGTCATAAAAAACTACAAAATATTGACCAAAAATTCGAAAATAAACCAATAATGCAGCTAGATAGATATTCTAATAACAAATTCAGAGAGGTATTCCACTTTTAAATCGGGTAAAAATTTCAAAAGTTATGGGCTAAGCAGTGCTGGGATCTGGTCACTTTTCTGCAAACCCATTTTTTGCAAATTTTGACAGGTCGAGGTCATAAAAAATTACAAAATATTGACCAAAAATTCGAAAATAAACCAATAATGCAGCTAGATAGATATTTTAATAACAAATTCAGAGAGGTATTCCACTTTTAAATCGGGTAAAAATTTCAAAAGTTTGGGCTAAGCAGTGCTGGGATCTGGTCACTTTTCTGCAAACCCATTTTTTGCAAATTTTGACAGGTCGGGGGTCATAAAAAATTACAAAATATTGACCAAAAATTCGAAAATAAACCAATAATGCAGCTAGATAGATATTTTAATAACAAATTCAGAGAGGTATTCCACTTTTAAATCGGGTAAAAATTTCAAAAGTTTGGGCTAAGCAGTGCTGGGATCTGGTCACTTTTCTGCAAACCCATTTTTGCAAATTTTGACAGGTCGAGGGGTCATAAAAAATTACAAAATATTGACCAAAAATTCGAAAATAAACCAATAATGCAGCTAGATAGATATTTTAATAACAAATTCAGAGAGGTATTCCACTTTTAAATCGGGTAAAAATTTCAAAAGTTATGGGCTAAGCAGTGCTGGGATCTGGTCACTTTTCTGCAAACCCATTTTTTCAAATTTTGACAGGTCGGGGGTCATAAAAAATTACAAAATATTGACCAAAAATTCGAAAATAAACCAATAATGCAGCTAGATAGATATTTTAATAACAAATTCAGAGAGGTATTCCACTTTTAAATCGGGTAAAAATTTCAAAAGTTATGGGCTAAGCAGTGCTGGGATCTGGTCACTTTTCTGCAAACCCATTTTTTGCAAATTTTGACAGGTCGGGGGTCATAAAAAATTACAAAATATTGACCAAAAATTCGAAAATAAACCAATAATGCAGCTAGATAGATATTCTAATAACAAATTCAGAGAGGTATTCCACTTTTAAATCGGGTAAAAATTTCAAAAGTTATGGGCTAAGCAGTGCTGGGATCTGGTCACTTTTCTGCAAACCCATTTTTTGCAAATTTTGACAGGTCGGGGGTCATAAAAAATTACAAAATATTGACCAAAAATTCGAAAATAAACCAATAATGCAGCTAGATAGATATTTTAACAACAAATTCAGAGAGGTATTCCACTTTTAAATCGGGTAAAAATTTCAAAAGTTATGGGCTAAGCAGTGCTGGGATCTGGTCACTTTTCTGCAAACCCATTTTTTGCAAATTTTGACAGGTCGAGGGTCATAAAAAATTACAAAATATTGACCAAAAATTCGAAAATAAACCAATAATGCAGCTAGATAGATATTTTAATAACAAATTCAGAGAGGTATTCCACTTTTAAATCGGGTAAAAATTTCAAAAGTTATGGGCTAAGCAGTGCTGGGATCTGGTCACTTTTCTGCAAACCCATTTTTTGCAAATTTTGACAGGTCGGGGGTCATAAAAAACTTACAAAATATTGACCAAAAATTCGAAAATAAACCAATAATGCAGCTAGATAGATATTCTAATAACAAATTCAGAGAGGTATTCCACTTTTAAATCGGGTAAAAATTTCAAAAGTTATGGGCTAAGCAGTGCTGGGATCTGGTCACTTTTCTGCAAACCCATTTTTTGCAAATTTTGACAGGTCGGGGGTCATAAAAAATTACAAAATATTGACCAAAAATTCGAAAATAAACCAATAATGCAGCTAGATAGATATTTTAATAACAAATTCAGAGAGGTATTCCACTTTTAAATCGGGTAAAAATTTCAAAAGTTATGGGCTAAGCAGTGCTGGGATCTGGTCACTTTTCTGCAAACCCATTTTTTGCAAATTTTGACAGGTCGGGGGTCATAAAAAATTACAAAATATTGACCAAAAATTCGAAAATAAACCAATAATGCAGCTAGATAGATATTTTAATAACAAATTCAGAGAGGTATTCCACTTTTAAATCGGGTAAAAATTTCAAAAGTTATGGGCTAAGCAGTGCTGGGATCTGGTCACTTTTCTGCAAACCCATTTTTTCCAAATTTTGACAGGTCGAGGGTCATAAAAAATTACAAAATATTGACCAAAAATTCGAAAATAAACCAATAATGCAGCTAGATAGATATTTTAATAACAAATTCAGAGAGGTATTCCACTTTTAAATCGGGTAAAAATTTCAAAAGTTATGGGCTAAGCAGTGCTGGGATCTGGTCACTTTTCTGCAAACCCATTTTTTGCAAATTTTGACAGGTCGGGGGTCATAAAAAATTACAAAATATTGACCAAAAATTCGAAAATAAACCAATAATGCAGCTAGATAGATATTTTAATAACAAATTCAGAGAGGTATTCCACTTTTAAATCGGGTAAAAATTTCAAAAGTTATGGGCTAAGCAGTGCTGGGATCTGGTCACTTTTCTGCAAACCCATTTTTTTGCAAATTTTGACAGGTCGGGGGTCATAAAAAATTACAAAATATTGACCAAAAATTCGAAAATAAACCAATAATGCAGCTAGATAGATATTTTAATAACAAATTCAGAGAGGTATTCCACTTTTAAATCGGGTAAAAATTTCAAAAGTTATGGGCTAAGCAGTGCTGGGATCTGGTCACTTTTCTGCAAACCCATTTTTTGCAAATTTTGACAGGTCGGGGGTCATAAAAAATTACAAAATATTGACCAAAAATTCGAAAATAAACCAATAATGCAGCTAGATAGATATTTTAATAACAAATTCAGAGAGGTATTCCACTTTTAAATCGGGTAAAAATTTCCAAAAGTTATGGGCTAAGCAGTGCTGGGATCTGGTCACTTTTCTGCAAACCCATTTTTTGCAAATTTTGACAGGTCGGGGGTCATAAAAAATTACAAAATATTGACCAAAAATTCGAAAATAAACCAATAATGCAGCTAGATAGATATTTTAATAACAAATTCAGAGAGGTATTCCACTTTTAAATCGGGTAAAAATTTCAAAAGTTATGGGCTAAGCAGTGCTGGGATCTGGTCACTTTTCTGCAAACCCATTTTTTTGCAAATTTTGACAGGTCGGGGGTCATAAAAAATTACAAAATATTGACCAAAAATTCGAAAATAAACCAATAATGCAGCTAGATAGATATTTTAATAACAAATTCAGAGAGGTATTCCACTTTTAAATCGGGTAAAAATTTCAAAAGTTATGGGCTAAGCAGTGCTGGGATCTGGTCACTTTTCTGCAAACCCATTTTTTTGCAAATTTTGACAGGTCGGGGGTCATAAAAAATTACAAAATATTGACCAAAAATTCGAAAATAAACCAATAATGCAGCTAGATAGATATTTTAATAACAAATTCAGAGAGGTATTCCACTTTTAAATCGGGTAAAAATTTCAAAAGTTATGGGCTAAGCAGTGCTGGGATCTGGTCACTTTTCTGCAAACCCATTTTTTGCAAATTTTGACAGGTCGGGGGTCATAAAAAATTACAAAATATTGACCAAAAATTCGAAAATAAACCAATAATGCAGCTAGATAGATATTTTAATAACAAATTCAGAGAGGTATTCCACTTTTAAATCGGGTAAAAATTTCAAAAGTTATGGGCTAAGCAGTGCTGGGATCTGGTCACTTTTCTGCAAACCCATTTTTTTGCAAATTTTGACAGGTCGGGGGTCATAAAAAATTACAAAATATTGACCAAAAATTCGAAAATAAACCAATAATGCAGCTAGATAGATATTTTAATAACAAATTCAGAGAGGTATTCCACTTTTAAATCGGGTAAAAATTTCAAAAGTTATGGGCTAAGCAGTGCTGGGATCTGGTCACTTTTCTGCAAACCCATTTTTTGCAAATTTTGACAGGTCGGGGGTCATAAAAAATTACAAAAATATTGACCAAAAATTCGAAAATAAACCAATAATGCAGCTAGATAGATATTTTAATAACAAATTCAGAGAGGTATTCCACTTTTAAATCGGGTAAAAATTTCAAAAGTTATGGGCTAAGCAGTGCTGGGATCTGGTCACTTTTCTGCAAACCCATTTTTTTGCAAATTTTGACAGGTCGGGGGTCATAAAAAATTACAAAATATTGACCAAAAATTCGAAAATAAACCAATAATGCAGCTAGATAGATATTTTAATAACAAATTCAGAGAGGTATTCCACTTTTAAATCGGGTAAAAATTTCAAAAGTTATGGGCTAAGCAGTGCTGGGATCTGGTCACTTTTCTGCAAACCCATTTTTTGCAAATTTTGACAGGTCGGGGGTCATAAAAAATTACAAAATATTGACCAAAAATTCGAAAATAAACCAATAATGCAGCTAGATAGATATTTTAATAACAAATTCAGAGAGGTATTCCACTTTTAAATCGGGTAAAAATTTCAAAAGTTATGGGCTAAGCAGTGCTGGGATCTGGTCACTTTTCTGCAAACCCATTTTTTGCAAATTTTGACAGGTCGGGGGTCATAAAAAATTACAAAATATTGACCAAAAATTCGAAAATAAACCAATAATGCAGCTAGATAGATATTTTAATAACAAATTCAGAGAGGTATTCCACTTTTAAATCGGGTAAAAATTTCAAAAGTTATGGGCTAAGCAGTGCTGGGATCTGGTCACTTTTCTGCAAACCCATTTTTTGCAAATTTTGACAGGTCGGGGGTCATAAAAAATTACAAAATATTGACCAAAAATTCGAAAATAAACCAATAATGCAGCTAGATAGATATTTTAATAACAAATTCAGAGAGGTATTCCACTTTTAAATCGGGTAAAAATTTCAAAAGTTATGGGCTAAGCAGTGCTGGGATCTGGTCACTTTTCTGCAAACCCATTTTTTGCAAATTTTGACAGGTCGGGGGTCATAAAAAATTACAAAATATTGACCAAAAATTCGAAAATAAACCAATAATGCAGCTAGATAGATATTTTAATAACAAATTCAGAGAGGTATTCCACTTTTAAATCGGGTAAAAATTTCAAAAGTTATGGGCTAAGCAGTGCTGGGATCTGGTCACTTTTCTGCAAACCCATTTTTTGCAAATTTTGACAGGTCGGGGGTCATAAAAAATTACAAAATATTGACCAAAAATTCGAAAATAAACCAATAATGCAGCTAGATAGATATTTTAATAACAAATTCAGAGAGGTATTCCACTTTTAAATCGGGTAAAAATTTCAAAAGTTATGGGCTAAGCAGTGCTGGGATCTGGTCACTTTTCTGCAAACCCATTTTTTTGCAAATTTTGACAGGTCGGGGGTCATAAAAAATTACAAAATATTGACCAAAAATTCGAAAATAAACCAATAATGCAGCTAGATAGATATTTTAATAACAAATTCAGAGAGGTATTCCACTTTTAAATCGGGTAAAAATTTCAAAAGTTATGGGCTAAGCAGTGCTGGGATCTGGTCACTTTTCTGCAAACCCATTTTTTTGCAAATTTTGACAGGTCGGGGGTCATAAAAAATTACAAAATATTGACCAAAAATTCGAAAATAAACCAATAATGCAGCTAGATAGATATTTTAATAACAAATTCAGAGAGGTATTCCACTTTTAAATCGGGTAAAAATTTCAAAAGTTATGGGCTAAGCAGTGCTGGGATCTGGTCACTTTTCTGCAAACCCATTTTTTGCAAATTTTGACAGGTCGGGGGTCATAAAAAATTACAAAATATTGACCAAAAATTCGAAAATAAACCAATAATGCAGCTAGATAGATATTTTAATAACAAATTCAGAGAGGTATTCCACTTTTAAATCGGGTAAAAATTTCAAAAGTTATGGGCTAAGCAGTGCTGGGATCTGGTCACTTTTCTGCAAACCCATTTTTTGCAAATTTTGACAGGTCGGGGGTCATAAAAAATTACAAAATATTGACCAAAAATTCGAAAATAAACCAATAATGCAGCTAGATAGATATTTTAATAACAAATTCAGAGAGGTATTCCACTTTTAAATCGGGTAAAAATTTCAAAAGTTATGGGCTAAGCAGTGCTGGGATCTGGTCACTTTTCTGCAAACCCATTTTTTGCAAATTTTGACAGGTCGGGGGTCATAAAAAATTACAAAATATTGACCAAAAATTCGAAAATAAACCAATAATGCAGCTAGATAGATATTTTAATAACAAATTCAGAGAGGTATTCCACTTTTAAATCGGGTAAAAATTTCAAAAGTTATGGGCTAAGCAGTGCTGGGATCTGGTCACTTTTCTGCAAACCCATTTTTTTGCAAATTTTGACAGGTCGGGGGTCATAAAAAATTACAAAATATTGACCAAAAATTCGAAAATAAACCAATAATGCAGCTAGATAGATATTTTAATAACAAATTCAGAGAGGTATTCCACTTTTAAATCGGGTAAAAATTTCAAAAGTTATGGGCTAAGCAGTGCTGGGATCTGGTCACTTTTCTGCAAACCCATTTTTTGCAAATTTTGACAGGTCGGGGGTCATAAAAAATTACAAAATATTGACCAAAAATTCGAAAATAAACCAATAATGCAGCTAGATAGATATTTTAATAACAAATTCAGAGAGGTATTCCACTTTTAAATCGGGTAAAAATTTCAAAAGTTATGGGCTAAGCAGTGCTGGGATCTGGTCACTTTTCTGCAAACCCATTTTTTGCAAATTTTGACAGGTCGGGGGTCATAAAAAATTACAAAATATTGACCAAAAATTCGAAAATAAACCAATAATGCAGCTAGATAGATATTTTAATAACAAATTCAGAGAGGTATTCCACTTTTAAATCGGGTAAAAATTTCAAAAGTTATGGGCTAAGCAGTGCTGGGATCTGGTCACTTTTCTGCAAACCCATTTTTTGCAAATTTTGACAGGTCGGGGGTCATAAAAAATTACAAAATATTGACCAAAAATTCGAAAATAAACCAATAATGCAGCTAGATAGATATTTTAATAACAAATTCAGAGAGGTATTCCACTTTTAAATCGGGTAAAAATTTCAAAAGTTATGGGCTAAGCAGTGCTGGGATCTGGTCACTTTTCTGCAAACCCATTTTTTGCAAATTTTGACAGGTCGGGGGTCATAAAAAATTACAAAATATTGACCAAAAATTCGAAAATAAACCAATAATGCAGCTAGATAGATATTTTAATAACAAATTCAGAGAGGTATTCCACTTTTAAATCGGGTAAAAATTTCAAAAGTTATGGGCTAAGCAGTGCTGGGATCTGGTCACTTTTCTGCAAACCCATTTTTTTTGCAAATTTTGACAGGTCGGGGGTCATAAAAAATTACAAAATATTGACCAAAAATTCGAAAATAAACCAATAATGCAGCTAGATAGATATTTTAATAACAAATTCAGAGAGGTATTCCACTTTTAAATCGGGTAAAAATTTCAAAAGTTATGGGCTAAGCAGTGCTGGGATCTGGTCACTTTTCTGCAAACCCATTTTTTGCAAATTTTGACAGGTCGGGGGTCATAAAAAATTACAAAATATTGACCAAAAATTCGAAAATAAACCAATAATGCAGCTAGATAGATATTTTAATAACAAATTCAGAGAGGTATTCCACTTTTAAATCGGGTAAAAATTTCAAAAGTTATGGGCTAAGCAGTGCTGGGATCTGGTCACTTTTCTGCAAACCCATTTTTTTTTGCAAATTTTGACAGGTCGGGGGTCATAAAAAATTACAAAATATTGACCAAAAATTCGAAAATAAACCAATAATGCAGCTAGATAGATATTTTAATAACAAATTCAGAGAGGTATTCCACTTTTAAATCGGGTAAAAATTTCAAAAGTTATGGGCTAAGCAGTGCTGGGATCTGGTCACTTTTCTGCAAACCCATTTTTTTAAATTTTGACAGGTCGGGGGTCATAAAAAATTACAAAATATTGACCAAAAATTCGAAAATAAACCAATAATGCAGCTAGATAGATATTTTAATAACAAATTCAGAGAGGTATTCCACTTTTAAATCGGGTAAAAATTTCAAAAGTTATGGGCTAAGCAGTGCTGGGATCTGGTCACTTTTCTGCAAACCCATTTTTTGCAAATTTTGACAGGTCGGGGGTCATAAAAAATTACAAAATATTGACCAAAAATTCGAAAATAAACCAATAATGCAGCTAGATAGATATTTTAATAACAAATTCAGAGAGGTATTCCACTTTTAAATCGGGTAAAAATTTCAAAAGTTATGGGCTAAGCAGTGCTGGGATCTGGTCACTTTTCTGCAAACCCATTTTTTGCAAATTTTGACAGGTCGGGGGTCATAAAAAATTACAAAATATTGACCAAAAATTCGAAAATAAACCAATAATGCAGCTAGATAGATATTTTAATAACAAATTCAGAGAGGTATTCCACTTTTAAATCGGGTAAAAATTTCAAAAGTTATGGGCTAAGCAGTGCTGGGATCTGGTCACTTTTCTGCAAACCCATTTTTTGCAAATTTTGACAGGTCGGGGGTCATAAAAAATTACAAAATATTGACCAAAAATTCGAAAATAAACCAATAATGCAGCTAGATAGATATTTTAATAACAAATTCAGAGAGGTATTCCACTTTTAAATCGGGTAAAAATTTCAAAAGTTATGGGCTAAGCAGTGCTGGGATCTGGTCACTTTTCTGCAAACCCATTTTTTGCAAATTTTGACAGGTCGGGGGTCATAAAAAAATACAAAATATTGACCAAAAATTCGAAAATAAACCAATAATGCAGCTAGATAGATATTTTAATAACAAATTCAGAGAGGTATTCCACTTTTAAATCGGGTAAAAATTTCCAAAAGTTATGGGCTAAGCAGTGCTGGGATCTGGTCACTTTTCTGCAAACCCATTTTTTTGCAAATTTTGACAGGTCGGGGGTCATAAAAAATTACAAAATATTGACCAAAAATTGAAAAATAAACCAATAATGCAGCTAGATAGATATTTTAATAACAAATTCAGAGAGGTATTCCACTTTTAAATCGGGTAAAAATTTCAAAAGTTATGGGCTAAGCAGTGCTGGGATCTGGTCACTTTTCTGCAAACCCATTTTTTGCAAATTTTGACAGGTCGGGGGTCATAAAAAATTACAAAATATTGACCAAAAATTCGAAAATAAACCAATAATGCAGCTAGATAGATATTTTAATAACAAATTCAGAGAGGTATTCCACTTTTAAATCGGGTAAAAATTTCAAAAGTTATGGGCTAAGCAGTGCTGGGATCTGGTCACTTTTCTGCAAACCCATTTTTTGCAAATTTTGACAGGTCGGGGGTCATAAAAAATTACAAAATATTGACCAAAAATTCGAAAATAAACCAATAATGCAGCTAGATAGATATTTTAATAACAAATTCAGAGAGGTATTCCACTTTTAAATCGGGTAAAAATTTCAAAAGTTATGGGCTAAGCAGTGCTGGGATCTGGTCACTTTTCTGCAAACCCATTTTTTGCAATTTTTGACAGGTCGGGGGTCATAAAAAATTACAAAATATTGACCAAAAATTCGAAAATAAACCAATAATGCAGCTAGATAGATATTTTAATAACAAATTCAGAGAGGTATTCCACTTTTAAATCGGGTAAAAATTTCAAAAGTTATGGGCTAAGCAGTGCTGGGATCTGGTCACTTTTCTGCAAACCCATTTTTTGCAAATTTTGACAGGTCGGGGGTCATAAAAAATTACAAAATATTGACCAAAAATTCGAAAATAAACCAATAATGCAGCTAGATAGATATTTTAATAACAAATTCAGAGAGGTATTCCACTTTTAAATCGGGTAAAAATTTCAAAAGTTATGGGCTAAGCAGTGCTGGGATCTGGTCACTTTTCTGCAAACCCATTTTTTGCAAATTTTGACAGGTCGGGGGTCATAAAAAATTACAAAATATTGACCAAAAATTCGAAAATAAACCAATAATGCAGCTAGATAGATATTTTAATAACAAATTCAGAGAGGTATTCCACTTTTAAATCGGGTAAAAATTTCAAAAGTTATGGGCTAAGCAGTGCTGGGATCTGGTCACTTTTCTGCAAACCCATTTTTTGCAAATTTTGACAGGTCGGGGGTCATAAAAAATTACAAAATATTGACCAAAAATTCGAAAATAAACCAATAATGCAGCTAGATAGATATTTTAATAACAAATTCAGAGAGGTATTCCACTTTTAAATCGGGTAAAAATTTCAAAAGTTATGGGCTAAGCAGTGCTGGGATCTGGTCACTTTTCTGCAAACCCATTTTTTGCAAATTTTGACAGGTCGGGGGTCATAAAAAATTACAAAATATTGACCAAAAATTCGAAAATAAACCAATAATGCAGCTAGATAGATATTTTAATAACAAATTCAGAGAGGTATTCCACTTTTAAATCGGGTAAAAATTTCAAAAGTTATGGGCTAAGCAGTGCTGGGATCTGGTCACTTTTCTGCAAACCCATTTTTGCAAATTTTGACAGGTCGGGGGTCATAAAAAATTACAAAATATTGACCAAAAATTCGAAAATAAACCAATAATGCAGCTAGATAGATATTTTAATAACAAATTCAGAGAGGTATTCCACTTTTAAATCGGGTAAAAATTTCAAAAGTTATGGGCTAAGCAGTGCTGGGATCTGGTCACTTTTCTGCAAACCCATTTTTTGCAAATTTTGACAGGTCGGGGGTCATAAAAAATTACAAAATATTGACCAAAAATTCGAAAATAAACCAATAATGCAGCTAGATAGATATTTTAATAACAAATTCAGAGAGGTATTCCACTTTTAAATCGGGTAAAAATTTCAAAAGTTATGGGCTAAGCAGTGCTGGGATCTGGTCACTTTTCTGCAAACCCATTTTTTGCAAATTTTGACAGGTCGGGGGTCATAAAAAATTACAAAATATTGACCAAAAATTCGAAAATAAACCAATAATGCAGCTAGATAGATATTTTAATAACAAATTCAGAGAGGTATTCCACTTTTAAATCGGGTAAAAATTTCAAAAGTTATGGGCTAAGCAGTGCTGGGATCTGGTCACTTTTCTGCAAACCCATTTTTTTGCAAATTTTGACAGGTCGGGGGTCATAAAAAATTACAAAATATTGACCAAAAATTCGAAAATAAACCAATAATGCAGCTAGATAGATATTTTAATAACAAATTCAGAGAGGTATTCCACTTTTAAATCGGGTAAAAATTTCAAAAGTTATGGGCTAAGCAGTGCTGGGATCTGGTCACTTTTCTGCAAACCCTTTTTTTGCAAATTTTGACAGGTCGGGGGTCATAAAAAATTACAAAATATTGACCAAAAATTCGAAAATAAACCAATGATGCAGCTAGATAGATATTTTAATAACAAATTCAGAGAGGTATTCCACTTTTAAATCGGGTAAAAATTTCAAAAGTTATGGGCTAAGCAGTGCTGGGATCTGGTCACTTTTCTGCAAACCCATTTTTTGCAAATTTTGACAGGTCGGGGGTCATAAAAAATTACAAAATATTGACCAAAAATTCGAAAATAAACCAATAATGCAGCTAGATAGATATTTTAATAACAAATTCAGAGAGGTATTCCACTTTTAAATCGGGTAAAAATTTCAAAAGTTATGGGCTAAGCAGTGCTGGGATCTGGTCACTTTTCTGCAAACCCATTTTTTGCAAATTTTGACAGGTCGGGGGTCATAAAAAAATTACAAAATATTGACCAAAAATTCGAAAATAAACCAATAATGCAGCTAGATAGATATTTTAATAACAAATTCAGAGAGGTATTCCACTTTTAAATCGGGTAAAAATTTCAAAAGTTATGGGCTAAGCAGTGCTGGGATCTGGTCACTTTTCTGCAAACCCATTTTTTGCAAATTTTGACAGGTCGGGGGTCATAAAAAATTACAAAATATTGACCAAAAATTCGAAAATAAACCAATAATGCAGCTAGATAGATATTTTAATAACAAATTCAGAGAGGTATTCCACTTTTAAATCGGGTAAAAATTTCAAAAGTTATGGGCTAAGCAGTGCTGGGATCTGGTCACTTTTCTGCAAACCCATTTTTTGCAAATTTTGACAGGTCGGGGGTCATAAAAAATTACAAAATATTGACCAAAAATTCGAAAATAAACCAATAATGCAGCTAGATAGATATTTTAATAACAAATTCAGAGAGGTATTCCACTTTTAAATCGGGTAAAAATTTCAAAAGTTATGGGCTAAGCAGTGCTGGGATCTGGTCACTTTTCTGCAAACCCATTTTTTGCAAATTTTGACAGGTCGGGGGTCATAAAAAATTACAAAATATTGACCAAAAATTCGAAAATAAACCAATAATGCAGCTAGATAGATATTTTAATAACAAATTCAGAGAGGTATTCCACTTTTAAATCGGGTAAAAATTTCAAAAGTTATGGGCTAAGCAGTGCTGGGATCTGGTCACTTTTCTGCAAACCCATTTTTTGCAAATTTTGACAGGTCGGGGGTCATAAAAAATTACAAAATATTGACCAAAAATTCGAAAATAAACCAATGATGCAGCTAGATAGATATTTTAATAACAAATTCAGAGAGGTATTCCACTTTTAAATCGGGTAAAAATTTCAAAAGTTATGGGCTAAGCAGTGCTGGGATCTGGTCACTTTTCTGCAAACCCATTTTTTGCAAATTTTGACAGGTCGGGGGTCATAAAAAATTACAAAATATTGACCAAAAATTCGAAAATAAACCAATAATGCAGCTAGATAGATATTTTAATAACAAATTCAGAGAGGTATTCCACTTTTAAATCGGGTAAAAATTTCAAAAGTTATGGGCTAAGCAGTGCTGGGATCTGGTCACTTTTCTGCAAACCCATTTTTTGCAAATTTTGACAGGTCGGGGGTCATAAAAAAAACTACAAAATATTGACCAAAAATTCGAAAATAAACCAATAATGCAGCTAGATAGATATTTTAATAACAAATTCAGAGAGGTATTCCACTTTTAAATCGGGTAAAAATTTCAAAAGTTATGGGCTAAGCAGTGCTGGGATCTGGTCACTTTTCTGCAAACCCATTTTTTGCAAATTTTGACAGGTCGGGGGTCATAAAAAATTACAAAATATTGACCAAAAATTCGAAAATAAACCAATAATGCAGCTAGATAGATATTTTAATAACAAATTCAGAGAGGTATTCCACTTTTAAATCGGGTAAAAATTTCAAAAGTTATGGGCTAAGCAGTGCTGGGATCTGGTCACTTTTCTGCAAACCCATTTTTTGGAAATTTTGACAGGTCGGGGGTCATAAAAAAACTACAAAATATTGACCAAAAATTCGAAAATAAACCAATGATGCAGCTAGATAGATATTTTAATAACAAATTCAGAGAGGTATTCCACTTTTAAATCGGGTAAAAATTTCAAAAGTTATGGGCTAAGCAGTGCTGGGATCTGGTCACTTTTCTGCAAACCCATTTTTTGCAAATTTTGACAGGTCGGGGGTCATAAAAAATTACAAAATATTGACCAAAAATTCGAAAATAAACCAATGATGCAGCTAGATAGATATTTTAATAACAAATTCAGAGAGGTATTCCACTTTTAAATCGGGTAAAAATTTCAAAAGTTATGGGCTAAGCAGTGCTGGGATCTGGTCACTTTTCTGCAAACCCATTTTTTGCAAATTTTGACAGGTCGGGGGTCATAAAAAATTACAAAATATTGACCAAAAATTCGAAAATAAACCAATGATGCAGCTAGATAGATATTTTAATAACAAATTCAGAGAGGTATTCCACTTTTAAATCGGGTAAAAATTTCAAAAGTTATGGGCTAAGCAGTGCTGGGATCTGGTCACTTTTCTGCAAACCCATTTTTTTGCAAATTTTGACAGGTCGGGGGTCATAAAAAATTACAAAAAATTGACCAAAAATTCGAAAATAAACCAATGATGCAGCTAGATAGATATTCTAATAACAAATTCAGAGAGGTATTCCACTTTTAAATCGGGTAAAAATTTCAAAAGTTATGGGCTAAGCAGTGCTGGGATCTGGTCACTTTTTTGGAAACCCTTTTTTTTCAAATTTTGACAGGTCGGGGGTCATAAAAAATTACAAAACATTGACCAAAAATTCGAAAACAAACCAATGATGCAGCTAGATAGATATTTTAATAACAAATTCAGAGAGGTATTCCACTTTTAAATCGGGTAAAAATTTCAAAAGTTATGGGCTAAGCAGTGCTGGGATCTGGTCACTTTTCTGCAAACCCTTTTTTTGCAAATTTTGACAGGTCGGGGGTCATAAAAAATTACAAAATATTGACCAAAAATTCGAAAATAAACCAATAATGCAGCTAGATAGATATTTTAATAACAAATTCAGAGAGGTATTCCACTTTTAAATCGGGTAAAAATTTCAAAAGTTATGGGCTAAGCAGTGCTGGGATCTGGTCACTTTTCTGCAAACCCATTTTTTGCAAATTTTGACAGGTCGGGGGTCATAAAAAAATTACAAAATATCAACCAAAAATTCGAAAATAAACCAATGATGCAGCTAGATAGATATTTTAATAACAAATTCAAAAAGGTATTCCACTTTTAAATCGGGTAAAAATTTCAAAAGTTATGGGCTAAGCAGTGCTGGGATCTGGTCACTTTTCTGCAAACCCATTTTTTGCAAATTTTGACAGGTCGGGGGTCATACAAAATTACAAAATATTGACCAAAAATTCGAAAATAAACCAATAATGCAGCTAGATAGATATTTTAATAATAAATTCAGAGAGGTATTCCACTTTTAAATCGGGTAAAAATTTCAAAAGTGATGGGCTAAGCAGTGCTGGGATCTGGTCACTTTTCTGGAAACCCATTTTTTGCAAATTTTGACAGGTCGGGGGTCATAAAAATTTACAAAATATTGACCAAAAATTCGAAAATAAACCAATTATGCAGCTAGATAGATATTCTAATAACAAATTCAGAGAGGTATTCCACTTTTAAATCGGGTAAAAATTTCAAAAGTTATGGGCTAAGCAGTGCTGGGATCTGGTCACTTTTCTGCAAACCCATTTTTTGCAAATTTTGACAGGTCGGGGGTCATAAAAAATTACAAAATATTGACCAAAAATTCGAAAATAAACCAATAATGCAGCTAGATAGATATTTTAATAACAAATTCAGAGAGGTATTCCACTTTTAAATCGGGTAAAAATTTCAAAAGTTATGGGCTAAGCAGTGCTGGGATCTGGTCACTTTTCTGCAAACCCATTTTTTGCAAATTTTGACAGGTCGGGGGTCATAAAAAATTATAAAATATTGACCAAAAATTCGAAAACAAACCAATGATGCAGCTAGATAGATATTTTTATAACAAATTCAGAGAGGTATTCCACTTTTAAATCGGGTAAACATTTCAAAAGTTATGGGCTAAGCAGTGCTGGGATCTGGTCACTTTTCTGCAAACCCATTTTTTGCAAATTTTGACAGGTCGGGGGTCATAAAAAATTACAAAATATTGACCAAAAATTCGAAAATAAACCAATAATGCAGCTAGATAGATATTTAAATAACAAATTCAGAGAGGTATTCCACTTTTAAATCGGGTAAAAATTTCAAAAGTTATGGGCTAAGCAGTGCTGGGATCTGGTCACTTTTCTGCAAACCCATTTTTTGCAAATTTTGACAGGTCGGGGGTCATAAAAAATTACAAAATATTGACCAAAAATTCGAAAATAAACCAATGATGCAGCTAGATAGATATTTTAATAACAAATTCAGAGAGGTATTCCACTTTTAAATCGGGTAAAAATTTCAAAAGTTATGGGCTAAGCAGTGCTGGGATCTGGTCACTTTTCTGGAAACCCATTTTTTGCAAATTCTGACAGGTCGGGGGTCATAAAAAATTACAAAATATTGACCAAAAATTCGAAAATAAACCAATAATGCAGCTAGATAGATATTCTAATAACAAATTCAGAGAGGTATTCCACTTTTAAATCGGGTAAAAATTTCAAAAGTGATGGGCTAAGCAGTGCTGGGATCTGGTCACTTTTCTGCAAACCCATTTTTTGCAAATTTTGACAGGTCGGGGGTCATAAAAAATTACAAAATATTGACCAAAAATTCGAAAATAAACCAATGATGCAGCTAGATAGATATTTTAATAACAAATTCAGAGAGGTATTCCACTTTTAAATCGGGTAAAAATTTCAAAAGTTATGGGCTAAGCAGTGCTGGGATCTGGTCACTTTTCTGCAAACCCATTTTTTTGCAAATTTTGACAGGTCGGGGGTCATAAAAAATTACAAAACATTGACCAAAAATTCGAAAACAAAGCAATGATGCAGCTAGATAGATATTTTAATAACAAATTCAGAGAGGTGATCCACTTTTAAATCGGGTAAAAATTTCAAAAGGTTTGGGATAAGCAGTGCTGGGATCTGGTCACTTTTCTGGAAACCCATTTTTTGCAAATTTTGACAGGTCGGGGGTCATAAAAAATTACAAAATATTGACCAAAAATTCGAAAAATAAACCAATAATGCAGCTAGATAGATATTCTAATAACAAATTCAGAGAGGTATTCCACTTTTAAATCGTGTAAACATTTCAAAAGTTATGGGCTAAGCAGTGCTGGGATCTGGTCACTTTTCTGCAAACCCATTTTTTGCAAATTTTGACAAGTCGGGGGTCATAAAAAATTACAAAATATTGACCAAAAATTCGAAAATAAACCAATGATGCAGCTAGATAGATATTTTAATATCAAATTCAGAGAGGTATTCCACTTTTAAATCGGGTAAAAATTTCAAAAGTTATGGGCTAAGCAGTGCTGGGATCTGGTCACTTTTCTGCAAACCCATTTTTTGCAAATTTTGACAGGTCGGGGGTCATAAAAAATTACAAAATATTGACCAAAAATTCGAAAATAAACCAATAATGCAGATAGATAGATATTTTAATAACAAATTCAGAGAGGTATTCCACTTTTAAATCGGGTAAAAATTTCAAAAGTGATGGGCTAAGCAGTGCTGGGATCTTGTCACTTTTCTGCAAACCCATTTTTTGCAAATTTTGACAGGTCGGGGGTCATAAAAATTTACAAAATATTGACCAAAAATTCGAAAATAAACCAATTATGCAGCTAGATAGATATTCTAATAACAAATTCAGAGAGGTATTCCACTTTTAAATCGGGTTAAAATTTCAAAAGTTATGGGCTAAGCAGTGCTGGGATCTGGTCACTTTTCTGCAAACCCATTTTTTGCAAATTTTGACAGGTCGGGGGTCATAAAAAATTACAAAATATTGACCAAAAATTCGAAAATAAACCAATGATGCAGCTAGATAGATATTTTAATAACAAATTCAGAGAGGTATTCCACTTTTAAATCGGGTAAACATTTCAAAAGTTTGGGCTAAGCAGTGTTGGGATCTGGTCACTTTTCTGGAAACCCATTTTTTGCAAATTTTGACAGGTCGGGGGTCATAAAAAATTATAAAATATTGACCAAAAATTCGAAAACAAACCAATGATGCAGCTAGATAGATATTTTAATAACAAATTCAGAGAGGTATTCCACTTTTAAATCGGGTAAACATTTCAAAAGTTATGGGCTAAGCAGTGCTGGGATCTGGTCACTTTTCTGCAAACCCATTTTTTGCAAATTTTGACAGGTCGGGGGTCATAAAAAATTACAAAATATTGACCAAAAATTCGAAAATAAACCAATAATGCAGCTAGATAGATATTTAAATAACAAATTCAGAGATGTATTCCACTTTTAAATCGGGTAAAAATTTCAAAAGTTATGGGCTAAGCAGTGCTGGGATCTGGTCACTTTTCTGCAAACCCATTTCTTGCAAATTTTGACAGGTCGGGGGTCATAAAAAATTACAAAATATTGACCAAAAATTCGAAAATAAACCAATGATGCAGCTAGATAGATATTTTAATAACAAATTCAGAGAGGTATTCCACTTTTAAATCGGGTAAAAATTTCAAAAGTTATGGGCTAAGCAGTGCTGGGATCTGGTCACTTTTCTGGAAACCCTTTTTTTGCAAATTTTGACAGGTCGGGGGTCATAAAAAATTACAAAATATTGACCAAAAATTCGAAAATAAACCAATAATGCAGCTAGATAGATATTCTAATAACAAATTCAGAGAGGTATTCCACTTTTAAATCGGGTAAAAATTTCAAAAGTTATGGGCTAAGCAGTGCTGGGATCTGGTCACTTTTCTGGAAACCCATTTTTTGCAAATTTTGACAGGTCGGGGGTCATAAAAAATTACAAAATATTGACCAAAAATTCGAAAATAAACCAATGATGCAGCTAGATAGATATTTTAATAACATATTCAGAGAGGTATTCCACTTTTAAATCGGGTAAAAATTTCAAAAGTTATGGGCTAAGCAGTGCTGGGATCTGGTCACTTTTCTGCAAACCCATTTTTTGCAAATTTTGACAGGTCGGGGGTCATAAAAAATTACAAAACATTGACCAAAAATTCGAAAACAAACCAATGATGCAGCTAGATAGATATTTTAATAACAAATTCAGAGAGGTGATCCACTTTTAAATCGGGTAAAAATTTCAAAAGTTATGGGCTAAGCAGTGCTGGGATCTGGTCACTTTTCTGCAAACCCATTTTTTGCAAATTTTAACAAGTCGGGGGTCATAAAAAATTACAAAATATTGACCAAAAATTCGAAAATAAACCAATTATGCAGCTAGATAGATATTCTAATAACAAATTCAGAGAGGTATTCCACTTTTAAATCGGGTAAAAATTTCAAAAGTTATGGGCTAAGCAGTGCTGGGATCTGGTCACTTTTCTGCAAACCCATTTTTTGCAAATTTTGACAGGTCGGGGGTCATAAAAAATTACAAAATATTGACCAAAAATTCGAAAATAAACCAATGATGCAGCTAGATAGATATTTTAATAACAAATTCAGAGAGGTATTCCACTTTTAAATCGGGTAAAAATTTCAAAAGTTTGGGCTAAGCAGTGCTGGGATCTGGTCACTTTTCTGGAAACCCATTTTTTGCAAATTTTGACAGGTCGGGGGTCATAAAAAATTACAAAATATTGACCAAAAATTCGAAAATAAACCAATGATGCAGCTAGATAGATATTTTAATAACAAATTCAGAGAGGTATTCCACTTTTAAATCGGGTAAAAATTTCAAAAGTTTGGGCTAAGCAGTGCTGGGATCTGGTCACTTTTCTGGAAACCCATTTTTTGCAAATTTTGACAGGTCGGGGGTCATAAAAAATTACAAAATATTGACCAAAAATTCGAAAATAAACCAATAATGGAGCTAAATAGATATTCTAATAACAAATTCAGAGAGGTATTCCACTTTTAAATCGGGTAAAAATTTCAAAAGTTATGGGCTAAGCAGTGCTGGGATCTGGTCACTTTTCTGGAAACCCATTTTTTGCAAATTTTGACAGGTCGGGGGTCATAAAAAATTACAAAATATTGACCAAAAATTCGAAAAATAAACCAATGATGCAGCTAGATAGATATTTTAATAACAAATTCAGAGAGGTATTCCACTTTTAAATCGGGTAAAAATTTCAAAAGTTATGGGCTAAGCAGTGCTGGGATCTGGTCACTTTTCTGCAAACCCATTTTTTGCAAATTTTGACAGGTCGAGGGTCATAAAAAATTACAAAACATTGACCAAAAATTCGAAAACAAAGCAATGATGCAGCTAGATAGATATTTTAATAACAAATTCAGAGAGGTGATCCACTTTTAAATCGGGTAAAAATTTCAAAAGTTATGGGCTAAGCAGTGCTGGGATCTGGTCACTTTTCTGGAAACCCATTTTTTGCAAATTTTGACAGGTCGGGGGTCATAAAAAATTACAAAATATTGACCAAAAATTCGAAAATAAACCAATGATGCAGCTAGATAGATATTTTAATAACAAATTCAGAGAGGTATTCCACTTTTAAATCGGGTAAAAATTTCAAAAGTTATGGGCTAAGCAGTGCTGGGATCTGGTCACTTTTCTGCAAACCCATTTTTTGCAAATTTTGACAGGTCGGGGGTCATAAAAAATTACAAAATATTGACCAAAAATTCGAAAATAAACCAATGATGCAGCTAGATAGATATTTTAATATCAAATTCAGAGAGGTATTCCACTTTTAAATCGGGTAAAAATTTCAAAAGTTATGGGCTAAGCAGTGCTGGGATCTGGTCACTTTTCTGCAAACCCATTTTTTGCAGATTTTGACAGGTCGGGGGTCATAAAAAATTACAAAATATTGACCAAAAATTCGAAAATAAACCAATTATGCAGCTAGATAGATATTCTAATAACAAATTCAGAGAGGTATTCCACTTTTAAATCGGGTAAAAATTTCAAAAGTTATGGGCTAAGCAGTGCTGGGATCTGGTCACTTTTCTGCAAACCCATTTTTTTGCAAATTTTGACAAGTCGGGGGTCATAAAAAATTACAAAATATTGACCAAAAATTCGAAAATAAACCAATGATGCAGCTAGATAGATATTTTAATAACAAATTCAGAGAGGTATTCCACTTTTAAATCGGGTAAAAATTTCAAAAGTTTGGGCTAAGCAGTGCTGGGATCTGGTCACTTTTCTGGAAACCCTTTTTTTGCAAATTTTGACAGGTCGGGGGTCATAAAAAATTACAAAATATTGACCAAAAATTCGAAAATAAACCAATAATGCAGCTAGATAGATATTCTAATAACAAATTCAGAGAGGTATTCCACTTTTAAATCGGGTAAAAATTTCAAAAGTTATGGGCTAAGCAGTGCTGGGATCTGGTCACTTTTCTGCAAACCCATTTTTTGCAAATTTTGACAGGTCGGGGGTCATAAAAAATTACAAAACATTGACCAAAAATTCGAAAACAAAGCAATGATGCACCTAGATAGATATTTTAATAACAAATTCAGAGAGGTGATCCACTTTTAAATCGGGTAAAAATTTCAAAAGGTTTGGGATAAGCAGTGCTGGGATCTGGTCACTTTTCTGCAAACCCATTTTTTGCAAATTTTAACAAGTCGGGGGTCATAAAAAATTACAAAACATTGACCAAAAATTCGAAAATAAACCAATTATGCAGCTAGATAGATATTCTAATAACAAATTCAGAGAGGTATTCCACTTTTAAATCGGGTAAAAATTTCAAAAGTTATGGGCTAAGCAGTGCTGGGATCTGGTCACTTTTCTGCAAACCCATTTTTTGCAAATTTTGACAGGTCGGGGGTCATAAAAAATTACAAAATATTGACCAAAAATTCGAAAATAAACCAATGATGCAGCTAGATAGATATTTTAATAACAAATTCAGAGAGGTATTCCACTTTTAAATCGGGTAAAAATTTCAAAAGTTATGGGCTAAGCAGTGCTGGGATCTGGTCACTTTTCTGGAAACCCTTTTTTTGCAAATTTTGACAGGTCGGGGGTCATAAAAAATTACAAAACATTGACCAAAAATTCGAAAACAAAGCAATGATGCACCTAGATAGATATTTTAATAACAAATTCAGAGAGGTGATCCACTTTTAAATCGGGTAAAAATTTCAAAAGGTTTGGGATAAGCAGTGCTGGGATCTGGTCACTTTTCTGCAAACCCATTTTTGCAAATTTTAACAAGTCGGGGGTCATAAAAAATTACAAAACATTGACCAAAAATTCGAAAATAAACCAATTATGCAGCTAGATAGATATTCTAATAACAAATTCAGAGAGGTATTCCACTTTTAAATCGGGTAAAAATTTCAAAAGTTATGGGCTAAGCAGTGCTGGGATCTGGTCACTTTTCTGCAAACCCATTTTTTGCAAATTTTGACAGGTCGGGGGTCATAAAAAATTACAAAAAAATTGACCAAAAATTCGAAAATAAACCAATGATGCAGCTAGATAGATATTTTAATAACAAATTCAGAGAGGTATTCCACTTTTAACTCGGGTAAACATTTCAAAAGTTATGGGCTAAGCAGTGCTGGGATCTTGTCACTTTTCTGCAAACCCATTTTTTGCAAATTTTGACAGGTCGGGGGTCATAAAAAACTAAAAAAAAATTGACCAAAAATTCGAAAATAAACCAATAATGCAGCTAGATAGATATTTTAATAACAAATTCAGAGAGGTATTCCACTTTTAAATCGGGTAAAAATTTCAAAAGTTATGGGCTAAGCAGTGCTGGGATCTGGTCACTTTTCTGCAAACCCATTTTTTGCAAATTTTGACAGGTCGGGGGTCATAAAAAATTACAAAATATTGACCAAAAATTCGAAAATAAACCAATGATGCAGCTAGATAGATATTTTAATAACAAATTCAGAGAGGTATTCCACTTTTAAATCGGGTAAAAATTTCAAAAGTTATGGGCTAAGCAGTGCTGGGATCTGGTCACTTTTCTGGAAACCCTTTTTTTGCAAATTTTGACAGGTCGGGGGTCATAAAAAATTACAAAATATTGACCAAAAATTCGAAAATAAACCAATAATGCAGCTAGATAGATATTCTAATAACAAATTCAGAGAGGTATTCCACTTTTAAATCGGGTAAAAATTTCAAAAGTTATGGGCTAAGCAGTGCTGGGATCTGGTCACTTTTCTGCAAACCCATTTTTTGCAAATTTTGACAGGTCGGGGGTCATAAAAAATTACAAAACATTGACCAAAAATTCGAAAACAAAGCAATGATGCACCTAGATAGATATTTTAATAACAAATTCAGAGAGGTGATCCACTTTTAAATCGGGTAAAAATTTCAAAAGGTTTGGGATAAGCAGTGCTGGGATCTGGTCACTTTTCTGCAAACCCATTTTTTGCAAATTTTAACAAGTCGGGGGTCATAAAAAATTACAAAACATTGACCAAAAATTCGAAAATAAACCAATTATGCAGCTAGATAGATATTCTAATAACAAATTCAGAGAGGTATTCCACTTTTAAATCGGGTAAAAATTTCAAAAGTTATGGGCTAAGCAGTGCTGGGATCTGGTCACTTTTCTGCAAACCCATTTTTTGCAAATTTTGACAGGTCGGGGGTCATAACAAATTACAAAATATTGACCAAAAATTCGAAAATAAACCAATGATGCAGCTAGATAGATATTTTAATAACAAATTCAGAGAGGTATTCCACTTTTAAATCGGGTAAAAATTTCAAAAGTTATGGGCTAAGCAGTGCTGGGATCTGGTCACTTTTCTGCAAACCCATTTTTTGCAAATTTTGACAGGTCGGGGGTCATAAAAAATTACAAAATATCAACCAAATATTCGAAAATAAACCAATAATGCAGCTAGATAGATATTCTAATAACAAATTCAGAGAGGTATTCCACTTTTAAATCGTGTAAACATTTCAAAAGTTATGGGCTAAGCAGTGCTGGGATGTGGTCACTTTTCTGCAAACCTATTTTTTGCAAATTTTGACAGGTCGGGGGTCATAAAAAATTACAAAGTATTGACCAAAAAATTCGAAAATAAACCAATAATGCAGCTAGATAGATATTCTAATAACAAATTCAGAGAGGTATTCCACTTTTAAATCGGGTAAAAATTTCAAAAGTTATGGGCTAAGCAGTGCTGGGATCTGGTCACTTTTCTGCAAACCCATTTTTTGCAAATTTTGACAGGTCGGGGGTCATAAAAAATTACAAAATATTGACCAAAAATTCGAAAATAAACCAATGATGCAGCTAGATAGATATTTTAATAACAAATTCAGAGAGGTATTCCACTTTTAAATCGGGTAAAAATTTCAAAAGTTATGGGCTAAGCAGTGCTGGGATCTGGTCACTTTTCTGAAACCCATTTTTTGCAAATTTTGACAGGTCGGGGGTCATAAAAAATTATAAAATATTGACCAAAAATTCGAAAACAAACCAATGATGCAGCTAGATAGATATTTTAATAACAAATTCAGAGAGGTATTCCACTTTTAAATCGGGTAAACATTTCAAAAGTTATGGGCTAAGCAGTGCTGGGATCTGGTCACTTTTCTGCAAACCCATTTTTTGCAAATTTTGACAGGTCGGGGGTCATAAAAAATTACAAAATATTGACCAAAAATTCGAAAATAAACCAATGATGCAGCTAGATAGATATTTTAATAACAAATTCAGAGAGGTATTCCACTTTTAAATCGGGTAAAAATTTCAAAAGGTATGGGCTAAGCAGTGCTGGGATCTGGTCACTTTTCTGGAAACCCTTTTTTTGCAAATTTTGACAGGTCGGGGGTCATAAAAAATTACAAAATATTGACCAAAAATTCGAAAATAAACCAATAATGCAGCTAGATAGATATTCTAATAACAAATTCAGAGAGGTATTCCACTTTTAAATCGGGTAAAAATTTCAAAAGTTATGGGCTAAGCAGTGCTGGGATCTGGTCACTTTTCTGGAAACCCATTTTTTGCAAATTTTGACAGGTCGGGGGTCATAAAAAATTACAAAATATTGACCAAAAATTCGAAAATAAACCAATGATGCAGCAAGATAGATATTTTAATAACAAATTCAGAGAGGTATTCCACTTTTAAATCGGGTAAAAATTTCAAAAGTTATGGGCTAAGCAGTGCTGGGATCTGGTCACTTTTCTGCAAACCCATTTTTTGCAAATTTTGACAGGTCGGGGGTCATAAAAAATTACAAAACATTGACCAAAAATTCGAAAACAAAGCAATGATGCAGCTAGATAGATATTTTAATAACAAATTCAGAGAGGTATTCCACTTTTAAATCGGGTAAAAATTTCAAAAGGTTTGGGATAAGCAGTGCTGGGATCTGGTCACTTTTCTGCAAACCCATTTTTTGCAAATTTTAACAAGTCGGGGGTCATAAAAAATTACAAAATATTGACCAAAAATTCGAAAATAAACCAATAATGCAGCTAGATAGATATTCTAATAACAAATTCAGAGAGGAATTCCACTTTTAAATCGGGTAAAAATTTCAAAAGTTATGGGCTAAGCAGTGCTGGGATCTGGTCACTTTTCTGCAAACCCATTTTTTGCAAATTTTGACAGGTCGGGGGTCATAAAAAATTACAAAATATTGACCAAAAATTCGAAAATAAACCAATGATGCAGCTAGATAGATATTTTAATAACAAATTCAGAGAGGTATTCCACTTTTAAATCGGGTAAAAATTTCAAAAGTTATGGGCTAAGCAGTGCTGGGATCTGGTCACTTTTCTGGAAACCCATTTTTTGCAAATTTTGACTGGTCGGGGGTCATAAAAAATTACAAAATATTGACCAAAAATTCGAAAAAAAAAACCAATGATGCAGCTAGATAGATATTTCAATAACAAATTCAGAGAGGTATTCCACTTTTAAATCGGGTAAAAATTTCAAAAGTTATGGGCTAAGCAGTGCTGGGATCTGGTCACTTTTCTGCAAACCCATTTTTTGCAAATTTTGACAGGTCGGGGGTCATAAAAAATTACAAAATATTGACCAAAAATTCGAAAACAAGCCAATGATGCAGCTAGATAGATATTTTAATAACAAATTCAGAGAGGTATTCCACTTTTAAATCGGGTAAAAAATTTCAAAAGTTATGGGCTAAGCAGTGCTGGGATCTGGTCACTTTTCTGCAAACCCATTTTTTGCAAATTTTGACAGGTCGGGGGTCATAAAAAATTATCAAATATTGACCAAAAATTCGAAAACAAACCAATGATGCAGCTAGATAGATATTTTAATAACAAATTCAGAGAGGTTTTCCACTTTTAAATCGGTTAAAAATTTCAAAAGTTATGGGCTAAGCAGTGCTGGGATCTGGTCACTTTTCTGGAAACCATTTTTTTGCAAATATTGACCAAAAATTCGAAAATAAACCAATGATGCAGCTAGATAGATATTTTAATAACAAATTCAGAGAGGTATTCCACTTTTAAATCGGGTAAAAATTTCAACTGCTAAGCAGTGCTGCGATCTGGCCACTTTTCTGCAAACCCATTTTTTGCAAATTTTGACAGGTCGGGGGTCATAAAAAATTACAAAATATTGACCAAAAATTCGAAAATAAACCAATGATGCAGCTAGATAGATATGTTAATAACAAATTCAGAGAGGTATTCCACTTTTAAATCGGGTAAAAATTTCAAAAGTTATGGGCTAGGCAGTGCTGGGATCTGGTCACTTTTCTGCAAACCCATTTTTTGCAAATTTTGACAGGTCGGGGGTGATAAAAAACTACAAAATATTGACCAAAAATTCGAAAATAAACCAATAATGCAGCTAGATAGATATTCTAATAACAAATTCAGAGAGGTATTCCACTTTTAAACCGGGTAAAAATTTAAAAAGTTATGGGCTAAGCAGTGCTGGGATCTGGTCACTTTTCTGCAAACCCATTTTTTGCAAATTTTGACAGGTCGGGGGTCATAATAAATTACAAAATATTGACCAAAAAATTCGAAAATAAACCAATGATGCAGCTAGATATAGATAGATATTTTAATAACAAATTCAGAGAGGTATTCCACTTTTAAATCGTGTAAAAATTTCAAAAGTTATGGGCTAAGCAGTGCTGGGATCTGGTCACTTTGCTGCAAACCCATTTTTTGCAAATTTTGACAGGTCGGGGGTCATAAAAAATTACAAAATATTGACCAAAAATTCGAAAATAAACCAATAATGCAGCTAGATAGATATTTTAATAAGAAATTCAGAGAGGTATTCCACTTTTAAATCGGGTAAAAATATCAAAAGTGATGGGCTAAGCAGTGCTGGGATCTGGTCAGTTTTCTGAAAACCCATTTTTTGCAAATTTTGACAGGCCGGGGGTCATAAAAAATTACATAATATTGCAAATTTTGAAAGGTCGGGGGTCATAAAAAATTACAAAGTATTGACCAAAAATTCGAAAACAAACCAATGATGCAGCTAGATAGATATTCTAATAACAAATTCAGAGAGGTATTCCACTTTTAAATCGGGTAAACATTTCAAAAGTTATGGGCTAAGCAGTGCTGGGATCTGGTCACTTTTCTGCAAACCCATTTTTTGCAAATTTTGACAGGTCGGGGGTCACAAAAAATTACAAAATATTGACCAAAAATCCGAAAATAAACCAATGATGCAGCTAGATAGATATTTTAATAACAAATTCAGAGAGGTATTCCACTTTAAAATCGGGTAAAAATTTCAAAAGTTATGGGCTAAGCAGTCCTGGGATCTGGTCACTGTTCTGCAAACCCATTTTTTGCAAATTTTGACAAGTCGGGGGTCATAAAAAATTACAAAATATTGACCAAAAATTCGAAAATAAACCAATGATGCAGCTAGATAGATATTTTAATAACAAATTCAGAGAGGTATTCCACTTTAAAATCGGGTAAAAATTTCAGAAGTTATGGGCTAAGCAGTGCTGGGATCTGGTCACTTTTCTGCAAACCCATTTTTGCAAATTTTGACAGGTCGGGGGTCACAAAAAATTACAAAATATTGACCAAAAATTCGAAAATAAACCAATGATGCAGCTAGATAGATATTTTAATAACAGATTCTGAGAGGTATTCCACTTTTAAATCGGGTAAAAATTTCAAAAGTTATGGGCTAAGCAGTGCTGGGATCTGGTCACTTTTCTGCAAACCCTTTTTTTGCAAATTTTGACAGGTCGGGGGTCATAAAAAATTACAAAATATTGACCAAAAATTCGAAAATAAACCAATGATTCAGCTAGATAGATATTTTAATAACAAATTCAGAGAGGTATTCCACTTTTAAATCGGGTAAAAATTTCAAAAGTGATGGGCTAAGCAGTGCTGGGATCTGGTCACTTTTCTGCAAACCCATTTTTTGCTAATTTTGAAAGGTCGGGGGTGAAAAAAAATAACAAAATATTGACCAAAATTTCGAAAACAAACCAATGATGCAGCTAGATAGATATTTTAATAACAAATTCAGAGAGGTATTCCACTTTAAAATCGGGTAAAAATTTTAAAAGTTATGGGCTAAGCAGTGCTGGGATCTGGTCACTTTTCTGCAAACCCTTTTTTTGCAAATTTTGACAGGTCGGGGGTCATAAAAAATTACAAAATATTGACCAAAAATTCGAAAATAAACCAATAATGCAGCTAGATAGATATTTTAATAACAGATTCTGAGAGGTATTCCACTTTTAAATCGGGTAAAAATATCAAAAGTGATGGGCTAAGCAGTGCTGGGATCTGGTCACTTTTCTGCAAACCCATTTTTGCAAATTTTGAAAGGTCGGGGGTAAAAAAAATAACAAAATATTGACCAAAAATTCGAAAATAAACCAATGATGCAGCTAGATAGATATTCTAATAACAAATTCAGAGATTCAAATTAAATCGGGTAAAAATTTCAAAAGTTATGGGCTAAGCAGTGCTGGGATCTGGTCACTTTTCTGCAAACCCTTTTTTTGCAAATTTTGACAGGTCGGGGGTCATAAAAAATTACAAAATATTGACCAAAAATTCGAAAATAAACCAATGATGCAGCTAGATAGATATTTTAATAACAAATTCAGAGAGGTATTCCACTTTTAAATCGGGTAAAAATTTCAAAAGTTTGGTCTAAGCAGTGCTGGGATCTGGTCACTTTTCTGGAAACCCATTTTTTTGCTAATTTTGACAGGTCGGGGGTCACAAAAAATTACAAAATATTGACCAAAATTTCGAAAACAAACCAATGATGCAGCTAGATAGATATTTTAATAACAAATTCAGAGAGGTATTCCACTTTAAAATCGGGTAAAAATTTCAAAAGTTATGGGCTAAGCAGTGCTGGGATCTGGTCACTTTTCTGCAAACCCTTTTTTTGCAAATTTTGACAGGTCGGGGGTCATAAAAAATTACAAAATATTGACCAAAAAATTCGAAAATAAACCAATAATGCAGCTAGATAGATATTTTAATAACAGATTCTGAGAGGTATTCCACTTTTAAATCGGGTAAAAATTGCAAAAGTTATGGGCTAAGCAGTGCTGGGATCTGGTCACTTTTCTGCAAACCCATTTTTTGCAAATTTTGACAGGCCGGGGGTCATAAAAAATTACATAATATTGAAAATTTTGAAAGGTCGGGGGTAAAAAAAAAAACAAAATATTGACCAAAAATTCGAAAATAAACCAATGATGCAGCTAGATAGATATTCTAATAACAAATTCAGAGAGGTATTCCACTTTTAAATCGGGTAAACATTTCAAAAGTTATGGGCTAAGCAGTGCTGGGATCTGGTCACTTTTCTGCAAACCCATTTTTTGCAAATTTTGACAGGTCGGGGGTCATAAAAAATTACAAAATATCAACCAAAAATTCGAAAATAAACCAATGATGCAGCTAGATAGATTTTTTAATAACAAATTCAGAGAGGTATTCCACTTTTAAATCGGGTAAACATTTCAAAAGTTATGGGCTAAGCAGTGCTGGGATCTGGTCACTTTTCTGCAAACCCTTTTTTTTTGCAAATTTTGACAGGTTGGGGGTCATAAAAAATTACAAAATATTGACCAAAAATTCGAAAATAAACCAATGATTCAGCTAGATAGATATTCGAATAACAAATTCAGAGAGGTATTCCACTTTTAAATCGGGTAAAAATTTCAAAAGTTTGGGCTAAGCAGTGCTGGGATCTGGTCACTTTTCTGCAAACCCATTTTTTGCAAATTTTGACAGGTCGGGGGTCATAAAAAATTACAAAATATTGACCAAAAATTCGAAAATAAACCAATAATGCAGCTAGATAGATATTTTAGTAACAAATTCAGAGAGGTATTCCACTTTTAAATCGGGTAAAAATATCAAAAGTGATGGGCTAAGCAGTGCTGGGATCTGGTCACTTTTCTGCAAACCCATTTTTTGCAAATTTTGACAGGCCGGGGGTCATAAAAAATTACATAATATTAACCAAAATTTCGAAAATAAACCAGTAATGCAGCAAGATAGATATTTTAATAACAAATTCAGAGAGGTATTCCACTTTTAAATCGGGTAAACATTTCAAAAGTTATGGGCTAAGCAGTGCTGGGATCTGGTCACTTTTCTGCAAACCCATTTTTTGCAAATTTTGACAGGTCGGGGATCATAATAAATTACAAAATATTGACCAAAAATTCGAAAATAAACCAATAATGCAGCTAGATAGATATTATAATAACAAATTCAGAGAGGTATTCCACTTTTAAATCGTGTAGACATTTCAAAAGTTATGGGCTAAGCAGTGCTGGGATCTGGTCACTTTTCTGCAAACCCATTTTTTGCAAATTTTGACAGGTCGGGGGTCATAAAAAATTACAAAATATTGACCAAAAATTCGAAAATAAACCAATGATGCAGCTAGATAGATATTTTAATATCAAATTCAGAGAGGTATTCCACTTTTAAATCGGGTAAAAATTTCAAAAGTTATGGGCTAAGCAGTGCTGGGATCTGGTCACTTTTCTGCAAACCCATTTTTTGCAAATTTTGACAGGTCGGGGGTCATAAAAAATTACAAAATATTGACCAAAAATTCGAAAATAAACCAATTATGCAGCTAGATAGATATTCTAATAACAAATTCAGAGAGGTATTCCACTTTTAAATCGGGTAAAAATTTCAAAAGTTATGGGCTAAGCAGTGCTGGGATCTGGTCACTTTTCTGCAAACCCATTTTTTGCAAATTTTGACAGGCCGGGGGTCATAAAAAATTACAAAATATTGACCAAAAATTCGAAAATAAACCAATTATGCAGCTAGATAGATATTCTAATAACAAATTCAGAGAGGTATTCCACTTTTAAATCGGGTAAAAATTTCAAAAGTTATGGGCTAAGCAGTGCTGGGATCTGGTCACTTTTCTGCAAACCCATTTTTTGCAAATTTTGACAGGCCGGGGGTCATAAAAAATTACATAATATTGCAAATTTTGAAAGGTCGGGGGTAAAAAAAATAACAAAATATTGACCAAAAATTCGAAAATAAACCAATGATGCAGCTAGATAGATATTCTAATAACAAATTCAGAGAGGTATTCCACTTTTAAATCGGGTAAACATTTCAAAAGTTATGGGCTAAGCAGTGCTGGGATCTGGTCACTTTTCTGCAAACCCATTTTTTGCAAATTTTGACAGGTCGGGGGTCATAAAAAATTACAAAATATCAACCAAAAATTCGAAAATAAACCAATGATGCAGCTAGATAGATTTTTTAATAACAAATTCAGAGAGGTATTCCACTTTTAAATCGGGTAAAAATTTCAAAAGTTATGGGCTAAGCAGTGCTGGGATCTGGTCACTTTTCTGCAAACCCTTTTTTTTTTTTTGCAAATTTTGACAGGTCGGGGGTCATAAAAAATTACAAAATATTGACCAAAAAATTCGAAAATAAACCAATGATTCAGCTAGATAGACATTCGAATAACAAATTCAGAGAGGTATTCCACTTTAAAATCGGGTAAAAATTTCAAAAGTTTGGGCTAAGCAGTGCTGGGATCTGGTCACTTTTCTGCAAACCCATTTTTTGCAAATTTTGACAGGTCGGGGGTCATAAAAAATTACAAAATATTGACCAAAAATTCGAAAATAAACCAATAATGCAGCTAGATAGATATTTTAGTAACAAATTCAGAGAGGTATTCCACTTTTAAATCGGGTAAAAATTTCAAAAGTTATGGGCTAAGCAGTGCTGGGATCTGGTCACTTTTCTGCAAACCCATTTTTTGCAAATTTTGACAGGTCGGGGGTCATAAAAAATTACAAAATATTGACCAAAAATTCGAAAATAAACTAATGATGCATGTTGAGCTAATAAGCTTTTTTATTAGCTGTTGAATTAAAAAAGACGAAAACTTAGAGTTCGATTTCTGCAAAGGCAGCGAATTTATTTAGCAGAAGCGATTAACAAAAATGGTCCGCGAGATCGAAAGGAAGAGTTAGAATTGAATTAAGACGCGGATCAGCCGATTGCTGACCCAAAGTATAAACCAACAAGAACGAGAGAGAGCGAATAGAAAGATAAAGTGAGAGAGAGAGCGATGGAAATTACGCAGATAAGCTAAGAGCTAAGAGAATCTAAATATCTGCTGCGGCTGGATGACCCGACAATGCAGCTAGATAGATATTCTAATAACAAATTCAGAGAGGTATTCCACTTTTAAATCGAGTAAAAATTTCAAAAGTGATGGGCTAAGCAGTGCTGGGATCTGGTCACTTTTCTGGAAACCCATTTTTTGCAAATTTTGACAGGTCGGGGGTCATAAAAAATTACAAAATATTGACCAAAAATTCGAAAATAAACCAATGATGCAGCTAGATAGATATTCTAATAACAAATTCAGAGAGGTATTCCACTTTTAAATCGAGTAAAAATTTCAAAAGTGATGGGCTAAGCAGTGCTGGGATCTGGTCAATTTTCTGCAAACCCATTTTTTGCAAATTTTGACAGGTCGGGGGTCATAAAAAATTACAAAATATTGACCAAAAATTCAAAAATAAACCAATTATGCAGCTAGATAGATATTCTAATAACAAATTCAGAGAGGTATTCCACTTTTAAATCGTGTAAACATTTCAAAAGTTATGGGCTAAGCAGTGCTGGGATCTGGTCACTTTTCTGCAAACCCATTTTTTGCAAATTTTGACAGGTCGGGGGTCATAAAAAATTACAAAATATTGACCAAAAATTCGAAAATAAACCAATAATGCAGCTAGATAGATATTTTAATAACAAATTCAGAGAGGTATTCCACTTTTAAATCGGGTAAAAATTTCAAAAGTTATGGGCTAAGCAGTGCTGGGATCTGGTCACTTTTCTGCAAACCCATTTTTGCAAATTTTGACAGGTCGGGGGTCATAAAAAATTACAAAATATTGACCAAAAATTCGAAAACAAACCAATGATGCAGCTAGATAGATATTTTAATAACAAATTCAGAGAGGTATTCCACTTTTAAATCGGGTAAAAATTTCAAAAGTTATGGGCTAAGCAGTGCTGGGATCTGGGCACTTTTCTGCAAACCCATTTTTTGCAAATTTTGACAGGTCGGGGGTCATAAAAAATTACAAAATATTGACCAAAAATTCGAAAATAAACCAATGATGCAGCTAGATAGATATTCTAATAACAAATTCAGAGAGGTATTCCACTTTTAAATCGGGTAAAAATTTCAAAAGTTATGGGCTAAGCAGTGCTGGGATCTGGTCACTTTTCTGCAAACCCATTTTTTGCAAATTTTGACAGGTCGGGGGTCATAAAAAATTACAAAATATTGACCAAAAATTCGAAAATAAACCAATAATGCAGCTAGATAGATATTCTAATAACAAATTCAGAGAGGTATTCCACTTTTAAATCGGGTAAAAATTTCAAAAGTTATGGGCTAAGCAGTGCTGGGATCTGGTCACTTTTCTGCAAACCCATTTTTTGCAAATTTTGACAGGTCGGGGGGTCATAAAAAATTACAAAATATTGACCAAAAATTCGAAAATAAACCAATAATGCAGCTAGATAGACATTCGAATAACAAATTCAGAGAGGTATTCCACTTTAAAATCGGGTAAAAATTTCAAAAGTTTGGGCTAAGCAGTGCTGGGATCTGGTCACTTTTCTGCAAACCCATTTTTTGCAAATTTTGACAGGTCGGGGGTCATAAAAAATTACAAAATATTGACCAAAAATTCGAAAATAAACCAATAATGCAGCTAGATAGATATTTTAGTAACAAATTCAGAGAGGTATTCCACTTTTAAATCGGGTAAAAATTTCAAAAGTTATGGGCTAAGCAGTGCTGGGATCTGGTCACTTTTCTGCAAACCCATTTTTTGCAAATTTTGACAGGTCGGGGGTCATAAAAAATTACAAAATATTGACCAAAAATTCGAAAATAAACTAATGATGCATGTTGAGCTAATAAGCTTTTTTATTAGCTGTTGAATTAAAAAAGACGAAAACTTAGAGTTCGATTTCTGCAAAGGCAGCGAATTTATTTAGCAGAAGCGATTAACAAAATGGTCCGCGAGATCGAAAGGAAGAGTTAGAATTGAATTAAGACGCGGATCAGCCGATTGCTGACCCAAAGTATAAACCAACAAGAACGAGAGAGAGCGAATAGAAAGATAAAGTGAGAGAGAGAGCGATGGAAATTACGCAGATAAGCTAAGAGCTAAGAGAATCTAAATATCTGCTCGGCTGGATGACCCGACAATGCAGCTAGATAGATATTCTAATAACAAATTCAGAGAGGTATTCCACTTTTAAATCGAGTAAAAATTTCAAAAGTGATGGGCTAAGCAGTGCTGGGATCTGGTCACTTTTCTGGAAACCCATTTTTTGCAAATTTTGACAGGTCGGGGGTCATAAAAAATTACAAAATATTGACCAAAAATTCGAAAATAAACCAATGATGCAGCTAGATAGATATTCTAATAACAAATTCAGAGAGGTATTCCACTTTTAAATCGAGTAAAAATTTCAAAAGTGATGGGCTAAGCAGTGCTGGGATCTGGTCAATTTTCTGCAAACCCATTTTTTGCAAATTTTGACAGGTCGGGGGTCATAAAAAATTACAAAATATTGACCAAAAATTCAAAAATAAACCAATTATGCAGCTAGATAGATATTCTAATAACAAATTCAGAGAGGTATTCCACTTTTAAATCGTGTAAACATTTCAAAAGTTATGGGCTAAGCAGTGCTGGGATCTGGTCACTTTTCTGGAAACCCATTTTTTGCAAATTTTGACAGGTCGGGGGTCATAAAAAATTACAAAATATTGACCAAAAATTCGAAAATAAACCAATAATGCAGCTAGATAGATATTTTAATAACAAATTCAGAGAGGTATTCCACTTTTAAATCGGGTAAAAATTTCAAAAGTTATGGGCTAAGCAGTGCTGGGATCTGGTCACTTTTCTGCAAACCCATTTTTGCAAATTTTGACAGGTCGGGGGTCATAAAAAATTACAAAATATTGACCAAAAATTCGAAAACAAACCAATGATGCAGCTAGATAGATATTTTAATAACAAATTCAGAGAGGTATTCCACTTTTAAATCGGGTAAAAATTTCAAAAGTTATGGGCTAAGCAGTGCTGGGATCTGGGCACTTTTCTGCAAACCCATTTTTTGCAAATTTTGACAGGTCGGGGGTCATAAAAAATTACAAAATATTGACCAAAAATTCGAAAATAAACCAATGATGCAGCTAGATAGATATTCTAATAACAAATTCAGAGAGGTATTCCACTTTTAAATCGGGTAAAAATTTCAAAAGTTATGGGCTAAGCAGTGCTGGGATCTGGTCACTTTTCTGCAAACCCATTTTTTGCAAATTTTGACAGGTCGGGGGTCATAAAAAATTACAAAATATTGACCAAAAATTCGAAAATAAACCAATAATGCAGCTAGATAGATATTCTAATAACAAATTCAGAGAGGTATTCCACTTTTAAATCGGGTAAAAATTTCAAAAGTGATGGGCTAAGCAGTGCTGGGATCTGGTCACTTTTCTGGAAACCCATTTTTTGCAAATTTTGACAGTCATAAAAAATTACAAAATATTGACCAAAAATTCGAAAATAAACCAATAATGCAGCTAGATAGATATTTTAATAACAAATTCAGAGAGGTATTCCACTTTTAAATCGGGTAAAAATTTCAAAAGTTATGGGCTAAGCAGTGCTGGGATCTGGTCACTTTTCTGCAAACCCATTTTTGCAAATTTTGACAGGTCGGGGGTCATAAAAAATTACAAAATATTGACCAAAAATTCGAAAACAAACCAATGATGCAGCTAGATAGATATTTTAATAACAAATTCAGAGAGGTATTCCACTTTTAAATCGGGTAAAAATTTCAAAAGTTATGGGCTAAGCAGTGCTGGGATCTGGGCACTTTTCTGCAAACCCATTTTTTGCAAATTTTGACAGGTCGGGGGTCATAAAAAATTACAAAATATTGACCAAAAATTCGAAAATAAACCAATGATGCAGCTAGATAGATATTCTAATAACAAATTCAGAGAGGTATTCCACTTTTAAATCGGGTAAAAATTTCAAAAGTTATGGGCTAAGCAGTGCTGGGATCTGGTCACTTTTCTGCAAACCCATTTTTTGCAAATTTTGACAGGTCGGGGGTCATAAAAAATTACAAAATATTGACCAAAAATTCGAAAATAAACCAATAATGCAGCTAGATAGATATTCTAATAACAAATTCAGAGAGGTATTCCACTTTTAAATCGGGTAAAAATTTCAAAAGTGATGGGCTAAGCAGTGCTGGGATCTGGTCACTTTTCTGGAAACCCATTTTTTTTGCAAATTTTGACAGGTCGGGGGTCATAAAAAATTACAAAATATTGACCAAAAATTCGAAAATAAACCAATGATGCAGCTAGATAGATATTCTAATAACAAATTCAGAGAGGTATTCCACTTTTAAATCGGGTAAAAATTTCAAAAGTTATGGGCTAAGCAGTGCTGGGATCTGGTCACTTTTCTGCAAACCCATTTTTTGCAAATTTTGACAGGTCGGGGGTCATAAAAATTTACAAAATATCAACCAAAAATTCGAAAATAAACCAATGATGCAGCTAGATAGATATTTTAATAACAAATTCAGAGAGGTATTCCACTTTTAAATCGTGTAAACATTTCAAAAGTTATGGGCTAAGTAGTGCTGGGATCTGGTCACTTTTCTGCAAACCCATTTTTTGCAAATTTTGATAGGTCGCGGGTGATAAAAAAAACTACAAAATATTGACCAAAAATTCGAAAATAAACCAATGATGCAGCTAGATAGATATTTTAATAACAAATTCAGAGAGGTATTCCACTTTTAAATCGGGTAAAAATTTCAAAAATTATGGGCTAAGCAGTGCTGGGATCTGGTCACTTTTCTGCAAACCCATTTTTTGCAAATTTTGACAGGTCGGGGGTCATAAAAAATTACAAAATATTGACCAAAAATTCGAAAATAAACCAATGATGCAGCTAGATAGATATTTTAATAACAAATTCAGAGAGGTATTCCACTTTTAAATCGGGTAAAAATTTCAAAAGTGATGGGCTAAGCAGTGCTGGGATCTGGTCACTTTTCTGGAAACCCATTTTTTGCAAATTTTGACAGGTCGGGGGTCATAAAAAATTACAAAATATTGACCAAAAATTCGAAAAAAAAAACCAATGGTGCAGCTAGATAGATATTTTAATAACAAATTCAGAGAGGTATTCCACTTTTAAATCGGTTAAAAATTTCAAAAGTTATGGGCTAAGCAGTGCTGGGATCTAGTCACTTTTCTGGAAACCCATTTTTTGCAAATTTTGACAGGTCGGGGGTCATAAAAAATTACAAAATATTGACCAAAAATTCGAAAATAAACCAATGATGCAGCTAGATAGATATTTTAGTAACAAATTCAGAGAGGTATTCCACTTTTAAATCGGGTAAAAATTTCAAAAGTTATGGTCTAAGCAAAATTTGCAAATTCTGACAAGTCGGGGGTCATAAAAAATTACAAAATATTGACCAAAAATTCGAAAATAAACCAATAATGCAGCTAGATAGATATTCTAATAACAAATTCAGAGAGGTATTCCACTTTTAAATCGGGTAAAAATTTCAAAAGTTATGGGCTAAGCAGTGCTGGGATCTGGTCACTTTTCTGCAAGCCCATTTTTTGCAAATTTTGACAAGTCGGGGGTCATAAAAAATTACAAAATATTGACCAAAAATTCGAAAATAAACCAATGATGCAGCTAGATAGATATTTTAATAACAAATGCAGAGATGTGTTCCACTTTTAAATCGGGTAAAAATTTCAAAAGTTATGGGCTAAGCAGTGCTGGGATCTGGTCACTTTTCTGCAAACCCATTTTTTGCAAATTTTGACAGGTCGGGGGTCATAAAAAATTACAAAATATTGACCAAAAATTCGAAAATAAACCAATGATGCAGCTAGATAGATATTCTAATAACAAATTCAGAGAGGTATTCCACTTTTAAATCGGGTAAAAATTTCAAAAGTGATGGGCTAAGCAGTGCTGGGATCTGGTCACTTTTCTGCAAACCCATTTTTTGCAAATTTTGACAGGTCGGGGGTCATAAAAAATTACAAAATATTGACCAAAAATTCGAAAATAAACCAATGATGCAGCTAGATAGATATTTTAATAACAAATTCAGAGAGGTATTCCACTTTTAAATCGGGTAAAAATTTCAAAAGTTATGGGCTAATCAGTGCTGGGATCTGGTCACTTTTCTGCAAACCCATTTTTTGCAAATTTTGACAGGTCGGGGGTCATAAAAAATTACAAAATATTGACCAAAAATTCGAAAATAAACCAATGATGCAGCTAGATAGATATTTTAATAACAAATTCAGAGAGGTATTCCACTTTTAAATCGGGTAAAAATTTCAAAAGTGATGGGCTAAGCAGTGCTGGGATCTGGTCACTTTTCTGCAAACCCATTTTTTGCAAATTTTGACAGGTCGGGGGTCATAAAAAATTACAAAATATTGACCAAAAATTCGAAAATAAACCAATGATGCAGCTAGATAGATATTTTAATAACAAATTCAGAGAGGTATTCCACTTTTAAATCGGGTAAAAATTTCAAAAGTGATGGGCTAAGCAGTGCTGGGATCTGGTCACTTTTCTGCAAACCCATTTTTTGCAAATTTTGACAGGTCGGGGGTCATAAAAAATTACAAAATATTGACCAAAAATTCGAAAATAAACCAATGATGCAGCTAGATAGATATTTTAATAACAAATTCAGAGAGGTATTCCACTTTTAAATCGGGTAAAAATTTCAAAAGTTATGGGCTAAGCAGTGCTGGGATCTGGTCACTTTTCTGCAAACCCATTTTTTGCAAATTTTGACAGGTCGGGGGTCATAAAAAATTACAAAATATTGACCAAAAATTCGAAAATAAACCAATGATGCAGCTAGATAGATATTTTAATAACAAATTCAGAGAGGTATTCCACTTTTAAATCGGGTAAAAATTTCAAAAGTTATGGGCTAAGCAGTGCTGGGATCTGGTCACTTTTCTGCAAACCCATTTTTTCCAAATTTTGACAGGTCGGGGGTCATAAAAAATTACAAAATATTGACCAAAAATTCGAAAATAAACCAATGATGCAGCTAGATAGATATTTTAATAACAAATGCAGAGAGGTATTCCACTTTTAAATCGGGTAAAAATTTCAAAAGTTATGGGCTAAGCAGTGCTGGGATCTGGTCACTTTTCTGCAAACCCATTTTTTGCAAATTTTGACAGGTCGGGGGTCATAAAAAATTACAAAATATTGACCAAAAATTCGAAAATAAACCAATGATGCAGCTAGATAGATATTTTAATAACAAATTCAGAGAGGTATTCCACTTTTAAATCGGGTAAAAATTTCAAAAGTTATGGGCTAAGCAGTGCTGGGATCTGGTCACTTTTCTGGAAACCCATTTTTTGCAAATTTTGACAGGTCGGGGGTCATAAAAAATAACAAAATATTAACCAAAAATTCGAAAATAAACCAATGATGCAGCTAGATAGATATTCTAATAACAAATTCAGAGAGGTGATCCACTTTTAAATCGGGTAAAAATTTCAAAAGGTTTGGGATAAGCAGTGCTGGGATCTGGTCACTTTTCTGGAAACCCATTTTTTGCAAATTTTGACAGGTCGGGGGTCATAAAAAATTACAAAATATTGACCAAAAATTCGAAAATAAACCAATGATGCAGCTAGATAGATATTTTAATAACAAATTCAGAGAGGTATTCCACTTTTAAATCGGGTAAAAATTTCAAAAGTGATGGGCTAAGCAGTGCTGGGATCTGGTCACTTTTCTGGAAACCCATTTTTTGCAAATTTTGACAGGTCGGGGGTCATAAAAAATAACAAAATATTAACCAAAAATTCGAAAATAAACCAATGATGCAGCTAGATAGATATTCTAATAACAAATTCAGAGAGGTATTCGACTTTTAAATCGGGTACAAATTTCAAAAGTTATGGGCTAAGCAGTGCTGGGATCTGGTCACTTTTCTGCAAACCCATTTTTTGCAAATTTTGACAGGTCGGGGGTCATAAAAAATTACAAAATATTGACCAAAAATTCGAAAATAAACCAATGATGCAGCTAGATAGATATTTTAATAACAAATTCAGAGAGGTGATTCCACTTTTAAATCGGGTAAAAATTTCAAAAGGTTTGGGCTAAGCAGTGCTGGGATCTGGTCACTTTTCTGGAAACCCATTTTTTGCAAATTTTGACAGGTCGGGGGTCATAAAAAATTACAAAATATTGACCAAAAATTCGAAAATAAACCAATGATGCAGCTAGATAGATATTTTAATAACAAATTCAGAGAGGTATTCCACTTTTAAATCGGGTAAAAATTTCAAAAGTGATGGGCTAAGCAGTGCTGGGATCTGGTCACTTTTCTGGAAACCCATTTTTTGCAAATTTTGACAGGTCGGGGGTCATAAAAAATAACAAAATATTAACCAAAAATTCGAAAATAAACCAATGATGCAGCTAGATAGATATTCTAATAACAAATTCAGAGAGGTATTCCACTTTTAAATCGGGTAAAAATTTCAAAAGTGATGGGCTAAGCAGTGCTGGGATCTGGTCACTTTTCTGCAAACCCATTTTTTGCAAATTTTGACAGGTCGGGGGTCACAAAAAATTACAAAATACTGACCAAAAATTCGAAAAAAAACCAATGATGCAGCTAGATAGATATTTTAATAACAAATTCTGAGAGGTATTCCACTTTTAAATCGGGTAAAAATTTCAAAAGTTATGGGCTAATCAGTGCTGGGATCTGGTCACTTTTCTGCAAACCCATTTTTTGCAAATTTTGACAGGTCGGGGGTCACAAAAAATTACAAAATATTGATCAAAAATTCGAAAACAAACCAATGATGCAGCTAGATAGATATTTTAATAACAAATTCAGAGAGGTATTCCACTTTTAAATCGGGTAAAAATTTCAAAAGTGATGGGCTAAGCAGTGCTGGGATCTGGTCACTTTTCTGCAAACCCATTTTTTGCAAATTTTGACAGGTCGGGGGTCATACAAAATTACAAAATATTGACCAAAAATTCGAAAATAAACCAATAATGCAGCTAGATAGATATTTTAATAACAAATTCAGAGAGGTATTCCACTTTTAAATCGGGTAAAAATTTCAAAAGTTATGGGCTAAGCAGTGCTGGGATCTGGTCACTTTTCTGGAAACCCATTTTTTGCAAATTTTGACAGGTCGGGGGTCATAAAAAATTACAAAATATTGACCAAAAATTCGAAAATAAACCAATGATGCAGCTAGATAGATATTTTAATAACAAATTCAGAAAGGTATTCCACTTTTAAATCGGGTAAAAATTTCAAAAGTTTGGGCTAAGCAGTGCTGGGATCTGGTCACTTTTCTGCAAACCCATTTTTTGCAGCTTTTGACAGGTCGGGGGTCATAAAAAATTACAAAATATTGACCAAAAATTCGAAAATAAACCAATGATGCAGCTAGATAGATATTTTAATAACAAATTCAGAGAGGTATTCCACTTTTAAATCGGCTAAAAATTTCAAAAGTAATGGGCTAAGCAGTGCTGGGATCTGGTCACTTTTCTGCAAACCCATTTTTTCCAAATTTTGACAGGTCGGGGGTCATAAAAAATTACAAAATATTGACCAAAAATTCGAAAATAAACCAATGATGCAGCTAGATAGATATTTTAATAACAAATTCAAAGAGGTATTCCACTTTTAAATCGGGTAAAAATTTCAAAAGTTATGGGCTAAGCAGTGCTGGGATCTGGTCACTTTTCTGGAAACCCATTTTTTGCAAATTTTGACAGGTCGGGGGTCATAAAAAATTACAAAATATTGACCAAAAATTCGAAAATAAACCAATGATGCAGTTAGCTAGATATTTTAATAACAAATTCAGAGAGGTATTCCACTTTTAAATCGGGTAAAAATTTCAAAAGTGATGGGCTAAGCAGTGCTGGGATCTGGTCACTTTTCTGGAAACCCATTTTTTGCAAATTTTGACAGGTCGGGGGTCATAAAAAATAACAAAATATTAACCAAAAATTCGAAAAAAAACCAATGATGCAGCTAGATAGATATTCTAATAACAAATTCAGAGAGGTATTCCACTTTTAAATCGGGTAAAAATTTCAAAAGTTATGGGCTAAGCAGTGCTGGGATCTGGTCACTTTTCTGCAAACCCATTTTTTGCAAATTTTGACAGGTCGGGGGTCATAAAAAATTACAAAATATTGACCAAAAATTCGAAAACAAAGCAATGATGCAGCTAGATAGATATTTTAATAACAATTCAGAGAGGTATTCCACTTTTAAATCGGGTAAAAATTTCAAAAGTTATGGGCTAAGCAGTGCTGGGATCTGGTCACTTTTCTGCAAACCCATTTTTTGCAAATTTTGACAGGTCGGGGGTCATAAGAAATTACAAAATATTGACCAAAAATTCGAAAATAAACCAATAATGCAGCTAGATAGATATTCTAATAACAAATTCAGAGAGGTATTCCACTTTTAAATCGTGTAAACATTTCAAAAGTTATGGGCTAAGCAGTGCTGGGATGTGGTCACTTTTCTGCAAACCCATTTTTTGCAAATTTTGACAGGTCGGGGGTCATAAAAAATTACAAAATATTGACCAAAAATTCGAAAAATAAACCAATAATGCAGCTAGATAGATATTCTAATAACAAATTCAGAGAGGTATTCCACTTTTAAATCGTGTAAACATTTCAAAAGTTATGGGCTAAGCAGTGCTGGGATGTGGTCACTTTTCTGCAAACCCATTTTTTGCAAATTTTGACAGGTCGGGGGTCATAAAAAATTACAAAATATTGACCAAAAATTCGAAAAAAAAAACCAATGATGCAGCTAGATAGATATTTTAATAACAAATTCAGAGAGGTATTCCACTTTTAAATCGGGTAAAAATTTCAAAAGTTATGGGCTAAGCAGTGCTGGGATCTGGTCACTTTTCTGGAAACCCATTTTTTGCAAATTTTGACAGGTCGGGGGTCATAAAAAATTACAAAATATTGACCAAAAATTCGAAAATAAACCAATAATGCAGCTAGATAGATATTCTAATAACAAATTCAGAGAGGTATTCCACTTTTAAATCGGGTAAAAATTTCAAAAGTTATGGGCTAAGCAGTGCTGGGATCTGGTCACTTTTCTGCAAACCCATTTTTTGCAAATTTTGACAGGTCGGGGGTCATAAAAATTTACAAAATATTGACCAAAAATTCGAAAATAAACCAATGATGCAGCTAGATAGATATTTTAATAACAAATTCAGAGAGGTATTCCACTTTTAAATCGGGTAAAAATTTCAAAAGTTATGGGCTAAGCAGTGCTGGGATCTGGTCACTTTTCTGCAAACCCATTTTCTGCAAATTTTGACAGGTCGGGGGTCATAAAAAATTACAAAATATTGACCAAAAATTCGAAAAAAAACCAATGATGCAGCTAGATAGATATTTTAATAACAAATTCAGAGAGGTATTCCACTTTTAAATCGGGTAAAAATTTCAAAAGTTATGGGCTAAGCAGTGCTGGGATCTGGTCACTTTTCTGCAAACCCATTTTTTGCAAATTTTGACAGGTCGGGGGTCATAAAAAATAACAAAATATTGACCAAAAATTCGAAAATAAACCAATGATGCAGCTAGATAGATATTTTAATAACAAATTCAGAGAGGTATTCCACTTTTAAATCGTGGTAAAAATTTCAAAAGTTATGGGCTAAGCAGTGCTGGGATCTGGTCACTTTTCTGCAAACCCATTTTTTGCAAATTTTGACAGGTCGGGGGTCATAAAAAGTAACAAAATATTGACCAAAAATTCGAAAATAAACCAATGATACAGCTAGATAGATATTCTAATAACAAATTCAGAGAGGTATTCCACTTTTAAATCGGGTAAAAATTTCAAAAGTTATGGGCTAAGCAGTGCTGGGATCTGGTCACTTTTCTGCAAACCCATTTTTTGCAAATTTTGACAGGTCGGGGGTCATAAAAAATTACAAAATACTGACCAAAAATTCGAAAATAAACCGATGATGCAGCTAGATAGATATTTTAATAACAAATTCAGAGAGGTATTCCACTTTTAAATCGGGAAAAAATTTCAAAAGTTATGGGCTAAGCAGTGCTGGGATCTGGTCACTTTTCTGCAAACCCATTTTTTGCAAATTTTGACAGGTCGGGGGTCATAAAAAATTACAAAATATTGACCAAAAATTCGAAAAAAAACCAATGATGCAGCTAGATAGATATTTCAATAACAAATTCAGAGAGGTATTCCACTTTTAAATCGGGTAAAAATTTCAAAAGTTATGGGCTAAGCAGTGCTGGGATCTGGTCACTTTTCTGCAAACCCATTTTTTGCAAATTTTGACAGGTCGGGGGTCATAAAAAATAACAAAATATTGACCAAAAATTCGAAAATAAACCAATGATGCAGCTAGATAGATATTTTAATAACAAATTCAGAGAGGTATTCCACTTTTAAATCGGGTAAAAATTTCAAAGGTTATGGGCTAAGCAGTGCTGGGATCTGGTCACTTTTCTGCAAACCCATTTTTTGCAAATTTTGACAGGTCGGGGGTCATAAAAAATATACAAAATATTGACCAAAAATTCGAAAATAAACCAATGATACAGCTAGATAGATATTCTAATAACAAATTCAGAGAGGTATTCCACTTTTAAATCGGGTAAAAATTTCAAAAGTTATGGGCTAAGCAGTGCTGGGATCTGGTCACTTTTCTGCAAACCCATTTTTTGCAAATTTTGACAGGTCGGGGGTCAAAAAAAATTACAAAATACTGACCAAAAATTCGAAAATAAACCAATGATGCAGCTAGATAGATATTTTAATAACAAATTCGGAGAGGTATTCCACTTTTAAATCGGGAAAAAAATTTCAAAAGTTATGGGCTAATCAATGCTGGGATCTGGTCACTTTTCTGCAAACCCATTTTTTGCAAATTTTGACAGGTCGGGGGTCATAAAAAATTACAAAATATTGACCAAAAATTCGAAAACAAACCAATGATGCAGCTAGATAGATATTTTAATAACAAATTCAGAGAGGTATTCCACTTTTAAATCGGGTAAAAATTTCAAAAGTTATGGGCTAAGCAGTGCTGGGATCTGGTCACTTTTCTGCAAACCCATTTTTTGCAAATTTTGACAGGTCGGTGGTGATAAAAAAACTACAAAATATTGACCAAAAATTCGAAAATAAACCAATGATGCAGCTAGATAGATATTTTAATAACAAATTCAGAGAGGAATTCCACTTTTAAATCGGGTAAAAATTTCAAAAGTTATGGGCTAAGCAGTGCTGGGATCTGGTCACTTTTCTGCAAACCCATTTTTTGCAAATTTTGACAGGTCGCGGGTGATAAAAAAACTACAAAATATTGACCAAAAATTCGAAAATAAACCAATGATGCAGCTAGATAGATATTTTAATAACAAATTCAGAGAGGTATTCCACTTTTAAATCGGGTAAAAATTTCAAAAGTTATGGGCTAAGCAGTGCTGGGATCTGGTCACTTTTCTGGAAACCCATTTTTTGCAAATTTTGACAGGTCGGGGGTCATAAAAAATTACAAAATATTGACCAAAAATTCGAAAATAAACCAATGATGCAGCTAGATAGATATTTTAATAACAAATTCAGAGAGGTATTCCACTTTTAAATCGGGTAAAAATTTCAAAAGTGATGGGCTAAGCAGTGCTGGGATCTGGTCACTTTTCTGCAAACCCATTTTTTGCAAATTTTGACAGGTCGGGGGTCATAAAAAATTACAAAATATTAACCAAAAATTCGAAAATAAACCAATGATGCAGCTAGATAGATATTCTAATAACAAATTCAGAGAGGTATTCCACTTTTAAATCGGGTAAAAATTTCAAAAGTTATGGGCTAAGCAGTGCTGGGATCTGGTCACTTTTCTGCAAACCCATTTTTTGCAAATTTTGACAGGTCGGGGGTCATAAAAAATTACAAAATATTGACCAAAAATTCGAAAATAAACCAATAATGCAGCTAGATAGATAATCTAATAACAAATTCAGAGAGGTATTTCACTTTTAAATCTGGTAAAAATTTCAAAAGTTATGGGCTAAGCAGTGCTGGGATCTGGTCACTTTTCTGCAAACCCATTTTTTGCAAATTTTGACAGGTCGGGGGTGATAAAAAAAATACAAAATATTGACCAAAAATTCGAAAATAAACCAATGATGCAGCTAGATAGATATTTTAACAACAAATTCAGAGAGGTATTCCACTTCTAAATCGGGTAAAAATTTCAAAAGTTATGGGCTAAGCAGTGCTGGGATCTGGTCACTTTTCTGCAAACCCATTTTTTGCAAATTTTGACAGGTCGGGGGTGATAAAAAAAACTACAAAATATTGACCAAAAATTCGAAAATAAACCAATGATGCAGCTAGATAGATATTTTAATAACAAATTCAGAGAGGTATTCCACTTTTAAATCGGGTAAAAATTTCAAAAGTTATGGGCTAAGCAGTGCTGGGATCTGGTCACTTTTCTGGAAACCCATTTTTTGCAAATTTTGACAGGTCGGGGGTCATAAAAAATAACAAAATATTAACCAAAAATTCGAAAATAAACCAATGATGCAGCTAGATAGATATTCTAATAACAAATTCAGAGAGGTATTCCACTTTTAAATCGGGTAAAAATTTCAAAAGTTATGGGCTAAGCAGTGCTGGGATCTGGTCACTTTTCTGCAAACCCATTTTTTGCAAATTTTGACAGGTCGGGGGTCATAAAAAATTACAAAATATTGACCAAAAAATTCGAAAATAAACCAATGATGCAGCTAGATAGATATTTTAATAACAAATTCAGAGAGGTATTCCACTTTTAAATCGGGTAAAAATTTCAAAAGTGATGGGCTAAGCAGTGCTGGGATCTGGTCACTTTTCTGGAAACCCATTTTTGCAAATTTTGACAGGTCGGGGGTCATAAAAAATTACAAAATATTGACCAAAAATTCGAAAATAAACCAATGATGCAGCTAGATAGATATTTGAATAACAAATTCAGAGAGGTATTCCACTTTTAAATCGGGTAAAAATTTCAAAAGTGATGGGCTAAGCAGTGCTGGGATCTGGTCACTTTTCTGGAAACCCATTTTTTGCAAATTTTGACAGGTCGGGGGTCATAAAAAATAACAAAATATTAACCAAAAATTCGAAAATAAACCAATGATGCAGCTAGATAGATATTCTAATAACAAATTCAGAGAGGTATTCCACTTTTAAATCGGGTAAAAATTTCAAAAGTTATGGGCTAAGCAGTGCTGGGATCTGGTCACTTTTCTGCAAACCCATTTTTGCAAATTTTGACAGGTCGGGGGTCATAAAAAATTACAAAATATTGACCAAAAATTCGAAAATAAACCAATAATGCAGCTAGATAGATAATCTAATAACAAATTCAGAGAGGTATTCCACTTTTAAATCTGGTAAAAATTTCAAAAGTTATGGGCTAAGCAGTGCTGGGATCTGGTCACTTTTCTGCAAACCCATTTTTTGCAAATTTTGACAGGTCGGGGGTCACAAAAAATTACAAAATATTGACCAAAAATTCGAAAATAAACCAATGATGCAGCTAGATAGATATTTTAATAACAAATTCAGAGAGGTATTCCACTTTTAAATCGGGTAAAAATTTCAAAAGTGATGGGCTAAGCAGTGCTGGGATCTGGTCACTTTTCTGGAAACCCATTTTTTGCAAATTTTGACAGGTCGGGGGGGTCATAAAAAGTAACAAAATATTGACCAAAAATTCGAAAATAAACCAATGATACAGCTAGATAGATATTCTAATAACAAATTCAGAGAGGTATTCCACTTTTAAATCGTGTAAACATTTCAAAAGTTATGGGCTAAGCAGTGCTGGGATCTGGTCACTTTTCTGCAAACCCATTTTTTGCAAATTTTAACAGGTCGGGGTCATAAAAAATTACAAAATATTGACCAAAAATTCGAAAATAAACCAATGATGCAGCTAGATAGATTTTTTAATATCAAATTCAGAGAGGTATTCCACTTTTAAATCGGGTAAAAATTTCAAAAGTTATGGGCTAAGCAGTGCTGGGATCTGGTCACTTTTCTGCAAACCCATTTTTTGCAAATTTTGACAGGTCGGGGGTCACAAAAAATTACAAAATATTGACCAAAAATTCGAAAACAAACCAATGATGCAGCTAGATAGATATTTTAATAACAAATTCAGAGAGGTGTTCCACTTTTAAATCGGGTAAAAATTTCAAAAGTGATGGGCTAAGCAGTGCTGGGATCTGGTCACTTTTCTGCAAACCCATTTTTTGCAAATTTTGACAGGTCGGTGGTGATAACAAAAACTACAAAATATTGACCAAAAAATTCGAAAACAAACCAATGATGCAGCTAGATAGATATTTTAATAACAAATTCAGAGAGGTATTCCACTTTTAAATCGGGTAAAAATTTCAAAAGTTATGGGCTAAGCAGTGCTGGGATCTGGTCACTTTTCTGCAAACCCATTTTTTGCAAATTTTGACAGGTCAGGGGTCATAAAAAATTACAAAATATTGACCAAAAATTCGAAAACAAAGCAATGATGCAGCTAGATAGATATTCTAATAACAAATTCAGAGAGGTATTCCACTTTTAAATTGTGTAAACATTTCAAAAGTTATGGGCTAAGCAGTGCTGGGATCTGGTCACTTTTCTGCAAACCCATTTTTTGCAAATTTTGACAGGTCGGTGGTGATAACAAAAACTACAAAATATTGACCAAAAATTCGAAAATAAACCAATGATGCAGCTAGATAGATATTCTAATAACAAATTCAGAGAGGTATTCCACTTTTAAATCGGGTAAAAATTTCAAAAGTTATAGGCTAAGCAGTGCTGGGATCTGGTCACTTTTCTGGAAACCCTTTTTTTGCAAATTTTGACAGGTCGGGGGTCATAAAAAATTACAAAACATTGACCAAAAAATTCGAAAATAAACCAATGATGCAGCTAGATAGATTTTTTAATATCAAATTCAGAGAGGTATTCCACTTTTAAATCGGGTAAAAATTTCAAAAGTTATGGGCTAAGCAGTGCTGGGATCTGGTCACTTTTCTGGAAACCCTTTTTTTGCAAATTTTGACAGGTCGGGGGTCACAAAAAATTACAAAATATTTACCAAAAAATTCGAAAATAAACCAATAATGCAGCTAGATAGATATTTTAATAACAAATTCAGAGAGGTATTCCACTTTTAAATCGGGTAAAAATTTCAAAAGTTATGGGCTAAGCAGTGCTGGGATCTGGTCACTTTTCTGCAAACCCATTTTTCGCAAATTTTGACAGGTCGGGGGTCATAAAAATTTACAAAATATCAACCAAAAATTCGAAAATAAACCAATGATGCAGCTAGATAGATATTTTAATAACAAATTCAGAGAGGTATTCCACTTTTAAATCGGGTAAAAATTTCAAAAGTTATGGGCTAAGCAGTGCTGGGATCTGGTCACTTTTCTGCAAACCCATTTTTTGCAAATTTTGACAGGTCGGGGGTCATAAAAAATTACAAAATATTGACCAAAAATTCGAAAACAAACCAATGATGCAGCTAGATAGATATTTTAATAACAAATTCAGAGAGGTATTCCACTTTTAAATCGGGTAAAAATTTCAAAAGTGATGGGCTAAGCAGTGCTGGGATCTGGTCACTTTTCTGCAAACCCATTTTTTGCAAATTTTGACAGGTCGGGGGTCATACAAAATTACAAAATATTGACCAAAAATTCGAAAATAAACCAATAATGCAGCTAGATAGATATTTTAATAACAAATTCAGAGAGGTATTCCACTTTTAAATCGGGTAAAAAATTTCAAAAGTGATGGGCTAAGCAGTGCTGGGATCTGGTCACTTTTCTGCAAACCCATTTTTTGCAAATTTTGACAGGTCGGGGGTCATAAAAAATTACAAAATATTGACCAAAAATTCGAAAATAAACCAATAATGCAGCTAGATAGATATTCTAATAACAAATTCAGAGAGGTATTCCACTTTTAAATCGGGTAAAAAATCAAAAGTTATGGGCTAAGCAGTGCTGGGATCTGGTCACTTTTATGCAAACCCATTTTTGCAAATTTTGACAGGTCGGGGGTCATAAAAAAAACTACAAAATATTGACCAAAAATTCGAAAAATAAACCAATGATGCAGCTAGATAGATATTTTAATAACAAATTCAGAGAGGTATTCCACTTTTAAATCGTGTAAACATTTCAAAAGTTATGGGCTAAGCAGTGCTGGGATCTGGTCACTTTTCTGCAAACCCATATTTTGCAGATTTTGACAGGTCGGGGGTCATAAAAAATTACAAAATATTGACCAAAAATTCGAAAATAAACCAATAATGCAGCTAGATAGATAATCTAATAACAAATTCAGAGAGGTATTCCACTTTTAAATCGGGTAAAAATTTCAAAAGTTATGGGCTAAGCAGTGCTGGGATCTGGTCACTTTTCTGCAAACCCATTTTTTGCAAATTTTGACAGGTCGGGGGTGATAAAAAAAAAACTACAAAATATTGACCAAAAATTCGAAAATAAACCAATGATGCAGCTAGATAGATATTTTAATAACAAATTCAGAGAGGTATTCCACTTTTAAATCGGGTAAAAATTTCAAAAGTTATGGGCTAAGCAGTGCTGGGATCTGGTCACTTTTCTGAAAACCCATTTTTTGCAAATTTTGATAGGTCGGGGGTCATAAAAAATTACAAAATATTGACCAAAAATTCGAAAAATAAACCAATAATGCAGCTAGATAGATATTTTAATAACAAATTCAGAGAGGTATTTCACTTTAAATCGGGTAAAAATTTCAAAAGTGATGGGCTAAGCAGTGCTGGGATCTGGTCACTTTTCTGCAAACCCATTTTTTGCAAATTTTACAGGTCGGGGGTCACAAAAAATTACAAAATATTGACCAAAAATTCGAAAACAAACCAATGATGCAGCTAGATAGATATTTTAATAACAAATTCAGAGAGGTATTCCACTTTTAAATCGGGTAAAAATTTCAAAAGTGATGGGCTAAGCAGTGCTGGGATCTGGTCACTTTTCTGCAAACCCATTTTTTGCAAATTTTGACAGGTCGGGGGGTCATAAAAAATTACAAAATATTGACCAAAAGTCGAAAATAAACCAATGATGCAGCTAGATAGATATTTTAATAACAAATTCAGAGAGGTATTCCACTTTTAAATCGGGTAAAAATTTCAAAAGTTATGGGCTAAGCGGTGCTGGGATCTGGTCACTTTTCTGCAAACCCATTTTTTGCAAATTTTGACAGGTCGGGGGTCATAAAAATTACAAAAAATTGACCAAAAATTCGAAAATAAACCAATGATGCAGCTAGATAGATATTTTAATAACAAATTCAGAGAGGTATTCCACTTTTAAATCGGGTAAAAATTTCAAAAGTTATGGGCTAAGCAGTGCTGGGATCTGGTCACTTTTCTGCAAACCCATTTTTTGCAAATTTTGGCAGGTCGGGGGTCATAAAAAATTACAAAATATTGACCAAAAATTCAAAAATAAACCAATGATGCAGCTAGATAGATATTTTAATAACAAATTCAGAGAGGTATTCCACTTTTAAATTGTGTAAACATTTCAAAAGTGATGGGCTAAGCAGTGCTGTGATCTGGTCACTTTTCTGCAAACCCATTTTTTGCAAATTTTGACAGGTCGGGGGTCATAAAAAATTACAAAATATCAACCAAAAATTCGAAAATAAACCAATGATGCAGCTAGATAGATATTCTAATAACAAATTCAGAGAGGTATTCCACTTTTAAATCGTGTAAAACTTTCAAAAGTTATGGGCTAAGCAGTGCTGGGATCTGGTCACTTTTTTGGAAACCCTTTTTTTTGCAAATTTTGACAGGTCGGGGGTCATAAAAAATTACAAAACATTGACCAAAAATTCGAAAACAAAGCAATGATGCAGCTAGATAGATTTTTTAATATCAAATTCAGAGAGGTATTCCACTTTTAAATCGGGTAAAAATTTCAAAAGTTATGGGCTAAGCAGTGCTGGGATCTGGTCACTTTTCTGCAAACCCTTTTTTTTTCAAATTTTGACAGGTCGGGGGTCACAAAACATTACAAAATATTTACCAAAAATTCGAAAATAAACCAATAATGCAGCTAGATAGATATTTTAATAACAAATTCAGAGAGGTATTCCACTTTTAAATCGGGTAAAAATTTCAAAAGTTATGGGCTAAGCAGTGCTGGGATCTGGTCACTTTTCTGCAAACCCATTTTTTGCAAATTTTGACAGGTCGGGGGTCATAAAAATTTACAAAATATCAACCAAAAATTCGAAAATAAACCAATGATGCAGCTAGATAGATATTTTAATATCAAATTCAAAAAGATATTCCACTTTTAAATCGGGTAAAAATTTCAAAAGTTATGGGCTAAGCAGTGCTGGGATCTGGTCACTTTTCTGCAAACCCATTTTTTGCAAATTTTGACAGGTCGGGGGTCATACAAAATTACAAAATATTGACCAAAAATTCGAAAATAAACCAATAATGCAGCTAGATAGATATTTTAATAATAAATTCAGAGAGGTATTCCACTTTTAAATCGGGTAAAAATTTCAAAAGTGATGGGCTAAGCAGTGCTGGGATCTGGTCACTTTTCTGAAACCCATTTTTTGCAAATTTTGACAGGTCGGGGGTCATAAAAAATTACAAAATATTGACCAAAAATTCGAAAATAAACCAATGATGCAGCTAGATAGATATTCTAATAACAAATTCAGAGAGGTATTCC